>NW_017259563.1:350022-386129 GCF_001594045.1 Atta colombica
ATTGTAGTAAATGAAAAATGAAATATTACTTTTTTCATTATCACTTATTAAAGTGACTACATAGATATAAATTACTTTTAAATTTTTTATTTTTTAAATCAACTTCATTTCCTTTTATATTCCTATTATATAAAAGCAGAGATTATATAAAAGATTTTGCGTTCAAAAAATAAATTAAATTATAAGTAAAGTAAACTCACTTCTCACATTCTGATCCAAAAAATATTATCTATATTGTATCTGGATAAAAACAAGCTCTCATTTTATTTATTTCATACAATTTTTCTCCGAAATACAAATGGTACAATACAACAATTTCTGATATATATATTCTGTCCTTTCGATTCTAACTCCAGCCTTCCACATATTCATCGCAACAATGTACAAATTATGATAATTTATCAATACAAATATACATAAAATTGAAAATTGATTTATATAAAAATGATGAAAACAACATCTCTTGTCTTTGGAAATTCGAAAAAAGAATAATATTCTTCTAAATTAAATTTTTTGTGTATACTGATACTGTACACCATACTTTTTTTTATTCATTTTATATTTTTTTTACCATTTTTTGGAGTTATACATAGCACCTGAAACAGAGCTAAGATCAATGTGTTCTTCTAAGAGAATTGCTAATCTATAATTATATAAATTAACTATTCTCTCAAAAAGAAATCTTTCTTGCTCATTTTTCTTTTTCGTTCACTTTTTCACCTCATTTTTTTCACAAGAATTAGACCTGTCTCTTGAGATTTCTCACATAACACTTTATTAAATGAACAATGTACGTTATATTATATCACGTTATATTTCCCTTTAAATTTCTACTCTCAACTTTTTAAATGGAACATTGAAACGATCATTTAAATAGAGAGAGAGAGAGAGAGAGAGAGAGAGACAGAGAGAGAAAGAAAGAACAATAAAAAAAAGAGAATATGAGACAAGGCAACTTGCTTATTTTACGTATGCACTATTTTGGCCGAAATCAGGAAAGTTGTGGTCCGTATATGTATACTGTGGTAATGTCCTATATTGCGTGACCGTGATTTCCTAATTTAAATAGTCAATTTTAATATCTCAATCGAAATTTTAATATCATTATTTTGCGGAACAGGGCGACGCTTTTTTCTATCAAATTCTTTCGTTTCATGCAAAAACATATCGAATAAATCTAATTTTATTGATTTTTGTTACGGTAGCTAAACTGATGTATAACCTAGTCTAACTTAAAGACATGATTGCGAATAATGCTATATATTAGGCTTGAGTGATAAAGCAATTTCCTAATAATGCTCCAAATCTATATAAATATTTGATTGGAAACATATAATAAATATATAATATTATAGAATAAACAATTTTTACTTTAAAAAATGATAATAATGTTAATTAATGCCTAATAATATATTAATGTTTAATATATTATGTTAATATATTAATGCTCACTAATTCTTCTCTAATAGTTCGTTAATTCTTACTGATTTTCAAATAATATCTCAAATAATTCCCTCGAACGATTTATCCCTCGTAGAAAGCCGCCGGTTTCTATATGAAAGATCGTACGTATCCATGATTATAATGTCGAGTCTCGTTTAATCTTATATTTTGTGAGTAATTACGTTGCATATGCGAACACGCAGTGCATGATCACGTGCCATTCCGTACTCAATATCGTATTAATTTCTCTAATTTCGAGTCAATTTTATCACATACTCACCACTCACTCTGTAAGATATTGTTGCGTCACATTTTTATATCACATATTAGCATCGAGATTTTGTTAGATCTTTTAATATGATCATATATATGTGATCATATGCGAACATTGTTACGAGCACGAAACGTCGCAATACGAAATAAAAGGTTTTACAACTGTCTTCTGATCAGATTTTATTCAATGATACAAGCTTACAGACTAGCGAGCAAAGATGGTGTTTTAAGTGTTGTAGGTACGGCTTACGAAATTAAACTGACTCGATCAGAACTAAAAAGATCTTTACTTCGACTAAAAGAGGTGGAGATTCCGATAAATTTAACCAATAACGTGATATTTTCGAATATCAAAAATATATGTGATGGGGATGAAAGAAGTTGAGAGATGTTACTGTTGATGACTCACGAATCCGTTTAAGAATGAATTATAAGATATCTGTAGGACTGAATATTTGAGACGAGTCTTAAGGGTAGAAAAAAAGACTAAAAACGATAGGTCAAAACAAATAAGAAAAGTAGCAAGAAACAAAGTTTATTAGGAATCTTTAGGAGAAAACATGTAGAAATACTTTAACTATGTTAAAACGTGACTAAACAATTGTTACATGGCACCTTTCCTCTTAAATTGAACATCCTTCTAGATCTAGACAAAATTTATTCTTATAATTTAATAAAATTTAGTTTTTATGACCTAGTATCAGGCTACTAGTATTATACTCAATATCAGGTTACTTCTTGCTCTGATGAAGTGAACTTTGCAGGTTTACAAAACATTCCAAGAATCTGGACACGGAAGAAACCCGCGAAACGCATAATCTTTATATAGAAAGGATTCGTGGAAATCTCAAGAAAATTATAAAATAGCATTTGTTTCCAATTCTATTGTATATTTAAGCATTATTTCTGAGCATTCCATTATAATATTAGGTGTACAAATTTACTTCCGCCGTTTTCCTATAGATGGCTTTAGCGGTAAGTGGTCCAAATAAATAGATCATAGACGTCATACAATAAACTTGGGCATCTATCAACATAACTCCATAGAAACATTAGTCGATTTGTGTCTGCATCATAAAGTTATTCTCGATTGAAAATGTCAGTTTACGAGCCAAATTCTCGTCATTTGCGGGAGGTTTAATTTTTTTGCTTCAATATAAAATCTGAGACTCATCGAATGCTCTCAAATACTTATGGTCAGGCCGCTATTAGTGAAAGAACGTGTCGTGAGTGGTTTCAATGCTTCAAGAACGGTGATTTTGACGTCCAAGGTCATGCTCTGTATTTGGTGGGACCAGCTCGGCATAGTGTATTATGAACTGTTAAAACCGACTGAAACAATCACAGGCGATCGGTATCGAACGCAATTGATGCGTTTGAGCCGAGCATTGAAAGACAAACGGCCGCAATATAACGAGAGATACGATAAAGTGATTTTGCAGTATGACAATGCTCAACCCCATGTTGCGAAAATGGTCAAGACATACTTGGAAACGTTGAAATGGGAAGCCCTCCCCCCCCCGCCGTATTCTCCAGATGTTGCTCCCTCTGATTATCACTTGTTTCGATCAATGGCACACGGCCTGGCTGACCAGCACTTCCGGTCTTATGAAGAAGTAAAAAATTGGATCGATTCGTGGATAGCCTCAAAAGATGACTAGTTTTTTCGACGCGGGATTCGTACGCTACCCGAAAGATGGGAGAAAGTAGTGACCAGCGATGGACAATACTTTGAATCATAAATGTATAACCAGTTTTTTACAATAAAGCCTCGAATTTCGGAAAAAAAACGGCGGAAGCAAAGTTGTATACCTAATAGATTAGAGCAGAATAATGACAGTAAGAAGGAGGAATGCCCAGTAAGAGAGATCGTCTATGATGGTAGTGAAGATTATGAGATTCAGGAGAAGGAAAGGAATTGATCATTAAGAGGATCGGGAAGTTGTAAATCGACGTTCGAGGCAGGCTTGGACTTGGCGGAGGGAAAGCGGGTGATTCGAGAAATTCGTTCGGATGTAAGGGAAGGTTTGGTACGGGAGAATAGGAAATGTCTATCGGTGGAGAAGGAAGGGGCAGAGAGAAAGCTGCCCGTATCTTTATTGCGTTTCGATTTTATGATGGTCGAGCAGTGAGAATAGAATCGTAAGGCAACCGTCGGACGCGAGTAAGGCCTATTTCGAACGGCTCGTCGGCGTGAGCGAACGATGACGACAATACTACAATATTGACGGGTTGATGATCCCATTAGAATGCACTGCAACGTTCATTTATTTAATAAGGGAAAGTGAAAGAAGAGACAACAAAATGATAATAAAAAGAACAAGTAAGATGATAATGATGATCGGAAAGGGAAGAAGAAGGGGTGTTCACTTACTACTTGTAGCGATACGACTGCGATGAGATTGGAAAAAGACTTGTTTCCAACAACAACCTGCGAGTTCCTCAAGGCTGAAAGTATTTATTCTGAGGCGATGATTCGGTATAGTCTAGTGGATTCTCGTTCGATTGCACTGATTATTATTACTTTAATTTTATATATATATATATATTTTTTTTTTTTCGCTGCGACCCGAATGATCATAGAATAAAACAATTGAACCGAACTAAAGATCAGAGTGATTAATTAAAATTTTGTGACTTATTTCTAAGAGATTCAAAGTGAATACTAATGAAAATGAAAGAGTTCTCATCGAAGGTCATGGAATTGCGGTTTATATACCGATTCTCCTTTGATTGGTAGGGATCTTTAAGTGATGGGACACTTTTCTGACTTCTGGATTGGTCAAGATTTGAGATATTTTGTGGGGGAGGAAAAGAGTTTATCTTAACAAGTATCAATCTTAATTTTATGATGTTTTCTTCTTAAATTATGGGGAAATGCACATGCAGCGGATAAAACGAATGTGTGCAGTGTCGACACGGAACCGTCAAACTTCCCTTAGTCCACGTCGTGTGTCACTTCTATATTTTAGTCGTGAGAATCGTTCGCGACTTCACTGTTAGAAAAATGTTTAGACGTCACCCTCGCGTTTTCACTGACATTGATCGTCTTATTAATATTATAGCAGTGTCAAGGAGAGTCATCATCGATTCCGCATTAGTTCTCTGCATCCACCGACTCCCACCTTGTCTTAATTGACGTTAACGAGGAGATACTAGAGTCTTTACTTCTAATTTTTCATGAGAAAGATTTTTATTACTGTTTAACTGTCTAGTGTGTTGACAACTCCAAGTCTCTGTGAAAAAAAGAGAAAAGAAAAAGAGTTGCGAGAATTCGCTGGATTAACACATGTTTATTGATTATTTTGGTTACATTTTTTTTTGTCGTGTCCGTTTTTTCTATAAGGCTAGTTTTAGATGGTTGAGTACTGTCTGTAGATGTTCTTCGTCAGAGTTTGATGAAAGCTCTCTGTACAAGTGAGTTGATTGCAGAGTGTTTTTGAGTGCTGGATGGTTGTGCGACTAGGAAATATGTAGGTATCTGTCTGTATGTGTTGGTTTTCTGTACACTTGATATGGTCTAAGGTATCGTCAGCTTTCTTAGAAAGACAAGAACATCTAGGAAGGGGAGTTTTCCGTTTTTCTCTATGTCTATAGTGAAATGGATATTTGGATGAATTAATTGTTGAGGAAAATAAGAAATTTACGGAGTTCGGCTTTGCCGTGTCTCCATATCATGAATGTGTCGTCTACATAACGGAACCAAATTTAATTAATTTATTTAACTGCTAAAGTGTACTATTATCTTGTAGACGCCACAATTCTTTTCTTTCGAAAAAATCGGCTTCACGTCACTATTCATGGCATTTATGAGATTCGAGTGCAGTACCCTGATAATAATCTGAAGAAGTTATAAACAACAAACAACTTCCGTGAAAACTCATAAATCAAAAAATAACAACGATAAAAAATAACACCATTAATGTAGGACTGAAAGCAAGGATGCGAAATACACTCTAAATGTACCTATTATAGATTAACAACGATAGTGCTTACGAAAAATCGTAAATCTTGAAGGACATAGCAATTGCTTCCTAGATAAAGAGGAACTATGCCCTTTTTTGATAAATCGAAGGCCTGCAAAAGTGCAGGGCCAGAACGAAAAACCAAATAAGTTAGTTCATGTCGTCTGTCGCGTATTTTACTCTATGCATCAACTTACAATCATGATCATCCTGTGTAACCGCCTGTCGCACTCCATACGTCTCCTGCCCTAGTTGTGAACTCCGTAGTTGATGCCATCTTTTTACTTTGAAATCCAATGTAAATCAATCAGTAATAATAGTTCGTAAAAATTTTAGAACAAGGTTACTTGCGAAAAAAGTTATAATAATTCATCCAAATCATCTGTCTCAGTTATCAATCTTTTCTCTTTCCATTGCAAATCTTGAGCGTTCATTCCGCTCCAAGTATTCGTCGATTCTTTCCCTTTCAAACCTAACAATAATTTCCAATTTGTCCCAACTCCCCCTTGAATCTTATATCTTCCCTAACTGAGCGGTTTCCGCTCTACTAATATTCTCGTCTGAGGTCTGATGTCTGGACCATCAAAAATCATCGAAGATTGTTGGAAACATGAAAAGATCGCAGCTTTAATAAGGCGTCTCATTACATCAGTAGAAACATGGCACTTTATAATTAAAGCTTAACGATAAGCGTCTTGACTTCGTCGAGCCGCGATGAGGCATAAATATTCCCAATTTCCTAAGCAGAACGTAGTGGTTTTCAACCTTATTTCTGAATCTGAATTCTCAAAAAATTCAACTTCCTCCAAATTTGAAATTCATATCCTTACTTTTCATGATCTCCTTGTCCTGACCGATAACTCTCCTTTTCCAGATTCTTCTCTTTCTGGATTTTTAGAGCCACAATTTCCTCCTCCTCCTATTCCCTACTTCCCTCTGAAGACCATAGAAACATGAAAGAAATTTGTGATTCCCTTGAAAACATTTTCCAGTCCGTTTTTCCCACCATTTCCTTCTAAATTCACATTTGCACAAGAAATATACTCTTATACACACATATAATTATTCTATAAAAAATCGAGAATGTTTTCCAGTATTTTTTATTACTAATTTTCAGTATCAAAGCATCACTGATCTTAATTCTAATTCACTAATCATAATTTTTCATAATCTTCATAATTTTATAGATTTGAGAAATAAGAAAAAAATTATGATAAAAAATTTGTTTTATTGCCGTTATTTCAATAGTAGGATAAGGAGTGAAAATTTTCATAATGATTTAACCATCGATGTCAAGTAATTTTGTATAAGGGTAGTTTTTATATACTTATCTTGCTATACATTTATGGTTATTTCTAAAATTTTTTAAGAAGATATATTGAAAAATACATTCAAATTCTCAAGAAACTTATTTTTTAATTTTAAAGAAATTCATCTTTTTTTACTGACTATTTTCTCACTTTTTCAAGAATAACAATAAAAGTCAATACGTGATCAAATTTTGAAACAAGTTTCTTAACGGCATACACCACAATGCAAGATGCTCGCAGCTAATAGTTTATATTTTAATCACATAACAATCAAATAAATAAATATTTTGATCTTAACTCGCCGTGAATGAGGTCGGATATCTTATACTCACACATTTTTAAAACAAATATTTTTGTTATTGTGTTTCGCGGAACTCCGCTCTCTTAGTAGCTGGAGGGAAGGGTGCAGAGAGGGGTTTGCAGCATCGCATTCAGTGTTGCGCCAGCGTCGATGGGAGAGAGACGTTCAAAAATCTGCGTCGGGTACATAATACTGACTTCAATCGGCGTACGTATTTTGTGCCATAACTTGAGTTTTATATGGTTTAGTCATTTTATATAGTTTTTGCACTCTTTCAGATGTAATTGAACAATATGTCTTACGAAAAAGAACAATAAAGACTTTAGGCACTTATAGATAAGTGCTTGAGATAAGCGCTTATAGATGAGTGTTTGAGATAAGCGACAGTAGTGATAGTTCGGAGAGTGAAGAAGAGATTGACCACTCAGGAGTTTTCAGCGCAGCGAGGAAAGTGATTCGTAGCAGGAAGTTAACTGGAAAATTTCGAGGAAACTGATGCAGTGGATGATGTAACAACGAGTAAAAGATCAGATTCTATCGCATCTTCTGAATCGAGCTTTTTTTACTTCCAAAGATGGAACAAAGTGGCAAAATATTCCAGAAGCGTTCGCATCCGGTCTGAAAATATATAATTACCGAACCTTCAGGCGTAAAAGGTGCTGCGAGATCTGTCAAAACAGAGTGTGAATGTTGTCTTCATAACTGATATTATGTTAAATAATGTTATATTAACATACAAATAATTAGATAAGAACAAGAAGAGAATCGTGTAGGAAAAAAAATCATATGAAAAATACATCTTTGAATTGAAGTCATTTATTGGACTTTTACATATAACAGGTCTATACAGGAACCGGTCCAATAGACAAAATCTCAATGATATATGCCGTACAGATGGCACAGATGTAGATATTTTCAGATCTATGTCACTTCAACGATTCTTCAACTTTCTCCAGAATTAGGTTTGATGATAAGAATACAAGAGAATAGAGAAAAAAATATTGACAATCTGGCAGCGATTAGAGATCTTTTTGGTTTTTTAAATTTGTTGAAAATTGTGAAATGTATTACGTGTCTTCTGAGAAACTAACTATTGATGAGATGCTCTTATTTTTCTGGAGACGATACCTGTTTCACGTATATATTCCCAATAAGCCAAATATGGAATCGAAATATAAGTAGCAATAGTTAAGCCAAAATATTCTACGTACTAAAATTCGAAGTTTACGCAGGAAAGCAATCTTCTGGACCATACCAATTCAGTAACAAGGCATTTGATATTGTAAATTCTTTAATACAATCCATAACAAAAACAAACAGAACGTCATATTTGATAACTGGTTACCCATTTATGATGCATTTGCTAAAAGAACATAGACTGACTCCTGTGGATACAGTCCGTAAGAATAAGCCATAAGTACCCGATGCTTTCAAACGAGTACATCAAGATATACACAATTCACAGTTTGGATTTTAGAAGGATAATGTTGGTGTCATATATATATAAAAAAATAAAATTGTATTGATCATGTCTACATTGCATCACGAAAAAAACAGTGACAAATCTATATCTAGATGATAAAAAAAAATCTGAAATAATTACATATATAATAGTACAAAGGCAAGTGTCGACGTCGCCAATGAATTGAATGCTATATATAACGTTTCTTGAAACAGCAAACGTTGACATATGACCATTTTCTATGGCCTGCTCAATGTAGCAGTTATAAATGGTACCATAATTTACCGAGAAAATAATAAAATCCAAACAAAGCAACGCGATTTCATTCGCATTTAAGATTGACTTTGATTGCGGACTTCGCGATAGATGACAAAATGTCTATCCGCGCATTCCTAAGGAAAAGGATCGCCGAACACTTGGAAGAATCATTATCACCAACTCTTAGAAAAAAGCCTGATAGATACATAAAATGTGGTGATTGTCCTACATCCAAAGGAAGACTAAACATTGCTGTTCCAAATGTGTTAAGCCTATATGCATGAATACGCTTTTTTTCAATGCAAAAATTGCAGCAAATTAGGAGAAGAAGATTATTAATTAGTTGTTGATCATTACGTTTTTGTTGATTCAATCGGAAGATACTATTCATTTTGTTTATGTGATTAAAATATTTAATTTGTGATTATAAAATATTTAGTTTGTGATTATATTTAGATAGTAATATACCCAAAGTTCCTATGTCTTGCCATTTTTATGAAATAATTATAATCTAGCGTTTAAATGCAAAAATAAACAATTTCAAACACAAACTATTATTTTATTATATTTGATACGTTTAGGACATCTACGAGAAAGTAGAGAAAAGAAAGTAGAGAAAGAATATAATATAATATAATAACGAATCATTATATAGTGTTATAAACAAAAATTTTAAACAAATATATGGGTATGTGATACCCACCTTATAGTCGGTGTAACAATCCACCTCATTCAAGCCGGGTTAAATTAGGTCATCTTCAGTATTACATAATTACTTATTCAAATTCGCGCATATAATATATTATCGCACCAATACAACAAAGAGTTTGATGCTTCGCGTTATAATTTGTAAAAATAATCCAAGGACAACGTTAACAACAGGTTATTTTTTCTAAGTAGAATCTTAAAAAAGAAAATAGTCGAATATTGTATCGTATTATACTCTTGAAATGTTATTTATTGTTAGATTCAGTACTCCTAGCGCTCATCCTTTTTAGTTATTCCACATATAATTTCCAGATTCTAATAGAGTGAATATTCTTACATTAATAATAATAAATTATAATTAAGAAACTACAATATCATACCTATGTACAATAACTTTCTTATCAAAACGTAGTAAACTTGTTATAACGAATCGACTACTAAAGTCGGTATGTTAAACTCAAATCGTGACAGTCCATTTATAAACAATTTCAGTTGAAAAGCTGATGGAGAGGATAACGCTGGAGTTATATAGGGGAAATTATATTAAGCAAAGGAAAATATGCTTCGAATAAACGTTCCGTATCATTTTGTATGTTAATATGTTTTTCAATGAATAACATTTCAGATATAAGCCTTTTTAAAAACATGGCTCTGACTCTACAATAATAATGAAATATTCTCTCAATTTAAATATAAATAATAAGGAGCATACCACGACAGATATTAAAAGGAAAATAATATATTTATTATTATTCTATAAGAAAACATAGATGTTTCGGTCAAGATTTGACCATCATCAGTACATACAGATGACAATAAAGGATTACAAGTTAATTAAATTAAGAATGCAAATTCGCTAATCAAAGAAATGTTAATACAATGTCAAGATGATAAAGAAAGAAGTGCAAAATATTAAAAAAATTATCGCAAATCAATAAGATAGTAACAAATTCTTTTTCTTTCCAATCGCTTGTATGCTTAATTGAGTAAGATAAAATCCAGAGAATGAAATTTATCAACAAAAATATTAAAAAAGGAAAAAAAAAATTTTTTTTATATAATAATGCATCTGGCGACTAATATGTTCCATTTATGATTCCTTTTTTATGGAAGCAAAGAATGACTGTGAGAATACGGAATTTCCAGATTCTATTTAAAAAGGAAAAGAAAAATGCTTTTTAATAATTAAAATATTTTAGATATAATGATTAATTATTCAGAAGGTCAATATAAATTCACTTAAAACTCGCTTACCATGTATTTTTACACAAGTCCTCGCAAATGTAACTCTGAATATCACAATTTAAAAAACTGAGAAAAATCTGAACAAATGATAAAAACTACTGCTGACAAATTTTTTGGAAGATCATGGCTAGCGAACAGTATTTATATAGGATGAAAGAAAAGAAGGATGTTAGTGGAGAGGGTTCTATGTGCGTAGAGAGGATTTTTCTGATGATTGTCAGAGTAGTAGTCAGAGAAGTAGATTTCAAGAAAGTGTCCTGTGTCACTTTGTTTGTTTAAGCAATTATCTTGTCATTTAATATTGATCATTTCGGAGACCGGTCTAAAATATATTGGTCTAAAATATTTTAATTATTAAAAAGTTTTTCTTTTCTTTAATTTTTAAATAGAATCTGGAAATTCCGTATTCTCACGAAGTCATTCTTTGTTTCCATAAAAAAGGAATCATAAACGGAACATATTAGTCGTTATTACATAAACAATTTTTTTTCTTTTTTTCCTTTTTTAATATATATTTTTGTTAGTAAATTTCATTCTCTGGATTTTATCTTACTCAATTAACGCGTACCACAAGTGAATGGAAAGAAAAAAAATTTGTTACTATCTTATTGACTTGCGATAATTTTTTAAATATTTTACATTTCTTTCTTTGTCATCTTGATATTGTATTAACATTTCTTTGATTAGCGATTTTGCATTCTTAATTTAATTAACTTGTTTGTAATTCTTTATTGTCATCTGTATGTACTGATGATTAGAAAACATAGACGGTCAAATTTTGACCGTCTATGTTTTCTAATAGAATAATAAATATATTATTTTCGTTCCAACATCTGTCGTCGTGACTATATACTCCTTATTATTATATTTATATTTATATTATTAAGCCACCTTCAAACATTTAAATTCTGCCAATTTAATTCATGTCCATATTCCAACTGATACTAGTGTGCGCGAATATTTGGATTTCTTATTGTAATATTTTATGTCCTTTTATTCTTGTTTCAACTTTTCTTTTCATCTGACCTATATATGAAATGTCACAGTCGAGACAGCTTATTTTATATAGCACATTAGCTAATAATATACTATGAATAAAGATAAAGTAATTATTGAGTTTATAAAGCATATTGAATATAACATTAATAAATTAAATGCTAATACTCGCAATTCTATAAGAAATGAATCCATTCGAGTTTTAAAGAAAATTACTAATAACAATTTAGCAATAATGCAAGAGAACACATTATTAAATAAAGAAATGAAGGAGATAAAAGTAACAGTTTATAACAGAACATTCAGAAATTTTTGATCACATGAAAATCACAGCAGATAAAGGGAATTCGACCGTAGTGATGTTTACTAAATATTATACAATAAAAAAATACATGCAATGTTAGTCGATTGTAAGACATATATAAATATCAAAGATTCGACAACAATGATGACAAATCAAACTCATATATTGTTAGCAAGATGGAAGAACATGAAATATATAGATCATTCCATTTATAAAAAACTTAATGTTACGGATGGATTGGTCGAGATCATAGGTTGCCAAAGATTCATAAAGAGGCAATCCATTGATTATCAATTATATTTAACAGTCCTTTGTATCTTCTGGCCTCTTTTTTAAAAGATATTATTATATATTATTGACAAAAGTTTTAAAAACGTTTTAGCTACATTAAAAACAGCTAAGAATTAGTGAATCAAACGGTAGAGCACTACAGTCGAATTATAAAATGGTATCTTTTGATTCATGTATACATTATATCCGTGTATACTAACATTCCAGAAGATTTACTCATAGGAAGCATTAAAGGAAGATGGAATTATATATCGAAACACTAATATTCTATGAAAAAGTTTTTAAACACCGTTTCTTTGGTTCTCAACTCAACCTACTTCAAATTTGATAATCGATATTTTAAATAAATCTTTGATATGGGGATCTCCTTTGTTACCGATCTTAGCGGACGTAGTTATTCAAGACTTAAAAAAGTACACTCTGTCAAGTACACTCTCGAATATCAACATACGTATTCCAGTCTATTATCGGTATGTGAATGACACATTACTTGTTGTGTTTAAAAATCAGATTTATGAAATATTAGATAAGTTAACTCTCATCATGACAGATTGAGATTCACAATTGAGCATAATTATGATGGTACTGTGGATTTTTTTTTATATTGGTGTGAGGTTGAGGAGTTTGAAGATTGTTGAGGGTCTGATCAGATAATTATAGAAAATCGACAAATTTGGAACGTTATTTAAATTACAAATCTATCCACCCAATAGAATATAAAAAAGGAATGATAATCGGGCAGGTTGATAGAATTCTTTTTCTTGCACATCCAGAATATCATAAAATATTGAGTGAGGGAGGAAATGAATGATTAATGTTCTACTCTCTAATAGCTATCCTTTAGACATAATCTTCTCCGCAATTAACAGCAGAATTAAAATATTATCAAGGATAAAAGAACTTATCATTACAAGGATATCAATGATTCGAATAATAATAATCTGAAAATATTCTTGAGGCTTCCACGGATTCTTTCTATATAAAGATTATGCGTTCTATATAAAGATTTCGCGGCTTTCCTCCGTGTCCAAATCCATTTTTGGAATGCCAATGTTTCGTAAACCTTGCAATCCACTTCATCAGGACGAGAAGCCTGATACTGAGCCGTTCCTCTAGATCGTTTCTTTTATATATTATGCTACTTGTTGAAGTGGTGGAGGGAAAGAAGAGAATTGTGCTATAACTTCTCTGTATTTTCTTGGAAAGCATGATGTTATGTTGACTATTGTAATTTTATCAAACAGTATTTGATGTTCTATTTCGATGTTGTGTTCTGATAATGCTGATTGCGTGACGTATTTTAGCCTGACATCACGATGTTCTTTTGATGTTCTTTTATCCGTAAGTTGATCATTCTTCCAATATATTCTTGCCCGCAGGAACAAAGTATTTTGTATATTCCTAAGCTGAGTGGAAGTTCTTGATCTTTAGGATTTCTTGAGATTTATCCTATCTTTTTAGGTAGTTTAAAATTCGGATATTGTGTTAGTTTAATATGCCTGCCAATCCGATCTGTTGTTCCTTTGACATATGGGAGAATGGATAGAATCCTTTCGTCTGATTGTGTGTCAGAGACCGTTGTCTTGTTTACATATTTATTGATTGTTTTATTATGTCTTTTTTGTCGTGTCCATTTTTCTGTAAGGCTAATTTTAAGTGAGTTTGAGTTCTGTCTGTAGATATTCTTTATCAGAGATGGTGAAAGTTCTATGTACAAGTGAATCAATTGCAGACTGTTTTTGTTGATGCGACTCGGCATATAGGTATCTATCTGTGTGTGCTGGTTTTCTGTACATTTGATGGTACCGTCTAAGATACCGTCAGCTTTCTTAGAAACAAAACCTAGGAAGGGGAATTTTCCGTTTTCTTCTATATCTATATTTGGATGTTGATTGTTCAGGAAAATAATTAATAATTAATTTACACTCTGCCGTGTCTCCATATCACGAATGTATCATTTACATAACGTAATCAAACTTCTGATTTTTTTTGGTGTTTTTCTGAAGAACTTTTTCTCAAAATGCTCTATGAAGACGATAACGATTACAGGAAAAATAGGAGAGCTCATTGCCGCTCCTGAAGTTTATTCATAAAATTGGTTGTTATAAGAGTATAATTATAAGAGTAATAAGTAGTCGTTAAGCAATGCTCTATTAGCGATAAGGTCGGAGAAGACTTCATGTGAGGCTTTATTATGTTTAATGTGTCTTTTATTGTGTGTTTAATAATCCAAAAAATTATTTTACAATATCATACATGAATGAAATCTCGGAAAAATTTAAATTTGTGAAAAGAGTGATTTCAAAGTTGCCTATAAACCCATGAACACGTTAAAGTCTGTTAATTAGATTAGATAAGGATAAGTTAAACATGATGGAGCATTGTAATGTGGTACAACTTTGCTTCCGCCGTTTTCCTATAGATGACTTTAGCGGTAAGTGGTGGTCTAAATAAATAGATCATAGATGTCATACAATAAACTTGGGCATCTGTCAACATAACCCCATAGAAACATTAGTTCGATTTGCATCATAAAGTTATTCTTGATTGAAAATGTCAGTTTACGAGCCAAATTCTCGTCATTTGCGGGAGGTTTTAATTTTTTGCTTCAATATGAAGAAATCTGCGACTGAGGCTTATCGAATGCCCTCAAATACTTATGGTGAGGCCGCTATTAGTGAAAGAACGTGTCGTGAGTGGTTTCAACGCTTCAAGAACGGTGATTTTGACGTCCAAGGTCATGTATTTGGTGGGACCAGCTCGGCGTAGTGTATTATGAACTGTTAAAACCGACTGAAACAATCATAGGCGATCGGTATCGAACGCAATTGATGAGTTTGAGCCGAGCATTGAAAGACAAACGACCGCAATACAACGAGAGACACGATAAAGTGATTTTGCAGCATGACAATGCTCGACTCCATGTTGCGAAAGTGGTCAAGACATACTTGGAAACGTTGAAATGGGAAGTCCTACCCCACCCGCCGTATTCTCCAGACGTTGCTCCCTCTGACTATCACTTGTTTCGACCAATGGCACACGGCCAGCACTTCCGATCTTATGAAGAAATAAAAAATTGGATCGATTCGTGGATAACCTCAAAAGATGACCAGTTTTTTCGACGCGGGATTCGTACGCTACCCGAAAGATGGGAGAAAGTAGTGGCCAGCGATGGACAATACTTTGAATCATAAATGTATAACCAGTTTTTTACAATAAAGCCTCGAATTTCGGAAAAAAAACGGGGGAAGCAAAGTTGTACACCTAATATTATAATTTTCTTATTATTTCATTACATATCATTAATTTTAACAAATAACAAATAAAATTAAAATAAGAATATAAGAATATACAATTTTTTCTAGTAATTATTATGTTCCTTTGTTCTTAATTGATTAATAATATAAAGCAATATTAGAACATTTTCTTGTTAATTATTATTTATGATAATAATAATAATATATTATATGTATTCTAGTTATAACACGTATATGTACGAAAATATTTCGATCAAAATGACCAGAACGCATCTATTAACATTAGCTTCGAAACGCGTCTTTCAGGTTAATTAGAAATACTTCTGTTAACTGACAATTACTCATTTAATAAAAAATATGAAATAATAAATTTATTAAATTTATTAAACGCTGTTGTTTGTATAAGCAACTCGTACATTTTTAATACTTTCAGTATACAATTATGTATAATAATTCGAACTGCAGAATAGCACCAGCTTTCCATCATCATTCCAATAATAATGCTACAATCATCAAGCTAGAAAGATAAACGCAATTTGTAAGAAAAATCAAAGCTTTAGAACGACTCGTAATGTAGATTAAATAAAAAAATATCAATCAAAGAATATCAATAAAAAGATCAAAGAAATATTGAGTATGTCTTTCACATTCTGACAAATAAGATTGTTCCTTAACTCTGGAAAAAAAGACACAATGATCTAGACGATATTTGTGCAGCAATTTTGCTACACTCCGTTGAAAGGCCTACAGATATTTACATAATGCACGAATTATTCCTCTCCCTGAAATATCAACGCTGAGCAAATAGATAGCTGACTAGTTTTCGCTTAGATGAAGGCATTTTGAAAAATGACCTGCATGTAATGCATTGCAAAAGCCGAAGAATGTCTGAATTGGAAAAAATTATAGTATCTAGTATTATATTATCTGTTATGGCGAAGTGAATGTATCGGAGCAAGTTGACATCGGAAGAAAAAAAATACTGTATGATTATTAAGAATTCAAATTACTTAGTATCATGTAGTATGATTATCAGTAAGCAGCATGATTACCAGAGTAACTGATTATTCTGTAATTAAAATTATAGGAATTGTTTAAGTAATTGATTATCAAAAGTTGTGGATTATGTTGAACTCTGCTACATAGACTATGTATTAGATATGGGAAAAAGTTCTTGGTGTTTTTTCTGTTAGATGTAACTAATACAATACAATTTATACCATGTAAATATGAAATCGGAATTTACCAATAGATGGCTACAGCTGTCAATGTAGTTGCCGTCAGATGACGCCATTGACGCCATTTCCTTTTTCTGACATCTGACAAAGATTTTCAATTCACAACAATACAAGTTTCTTTGTATTGTATACAACAGTATAGTTTGTAATAGCGTTGAACATGTCGAATTTTGTGCCTGGAAATTACGGCCTGGATTTGCGGACAGCATTGATTTTCTGTTACCATTTGAAGAAAACTACTGCAGAATCGCATCGAATACTTGTCGAAACTTACGATGAGCATGCTCTTGGTAAATCACAGTGTTTTGAGTGGTTTAAAAAATTCAAAAGTGGCGATTTTGACATGAGAAACGAAGAACGTGAAAAACCACCGAAAAAATTTGAAGACAGCGAATTGCAAGTATTGTTGGATGAGGATGACGCTCAACAACAACTCACGGATCAATTGAATGTGACACGAGAAGCCGTCTCCACACGTTTGAAATCCATGGGAAAGATCCAGAAGATGGGAAAATGAGTTCCACATGGACTGAATGAAAGACAGCAAGAAAACCGAAAAATTACTTGCGAAATGCTGTTCGCCAGGTACAAAAGAAAGTTATTCTTCATTTTCTCGAATTGTGACTGGCGAAAAGTGGATATATTTTGAGAATTCTAAGCGTAAAAGATCATGGGTAAGGCGAACATCGACTGCAAGACCAAATCGTTATGGACAGAAGACAATGCTCTGTGTTTGGTGGGATCAGAAGGTGTGATCTATTATGAGCTGCTAAAATCTGGCGAAACCGTTAATACTGAACGCTACCGACAACAAATGATCAATTTGAATCAAGCTTTGTGTGAAAAACGACTGGAATATCAAAAAAGGCAACACAAAGTTATTTTGCTTCCTGATAATCACACACAACAAAACTGGTCAAGGAAACGATTGAGGCATTTGGTTGAGAAATATTTTCGCATGCAGCTTACTCATCAGACTTGACTCCGTTCGATTACCACTTATTTGCATCGATGAGACACGCACTTGCTCAGCAGCGCTTCACTTCTTACGAAGATGTACGAAAATGGCTAGATGACTGGTTTGGCTTAAAAGAGCAACAATTTTTTTGGCGTGACATCCACAAATTGTCAAACAGGTGGAAAAAATGTATAGCTACTGATGGGCAATACTTCGAATAAAATATTTTTTATCATTTTCATGCAATAAACGTGTATTTTCTATAAAAAAATTCCGGTTTCATATCTACATACCTGGTATTGTTCAACATAGTTATTAGGTTTTAAAAAATTTAAAGTGCAATTTTTGTATTGTTTTATTTCTACATTGTTAAATATTTCTCGTCATTTCAACCTTTAACATTTGATGGCAACAAGAATAAAATAATCCTTGCAATAGTTGCGAACGTTAAGAAATATGATTGCATCGTGTAGCGATTAATCACCTCACCACGCTCTACATGATCATAAGCTGTTGTGTTTTAAATGCGGTATGCCAGTACAGATTTAGATTGATGTAATTTTGTATATTTAGAGTAGGAAATATTAGTTCACATCCAAAGCATTATACTGTGTGTTCTGTACCCTTAATATAATAAACAATGGAATTTGAATCTTCAGTCAATATCGATTTATTTAAGGTTGCAACATCAAGTTAAGAAATTTTGTTCGACATTTTTTGAAAAGTTATCTATGAAATCAACTTCAACTATAATTGTTGTACAAGAAATGTTTGTCAGATAAAATAGAAATAAAAGGATACAAGAATTTTGCACTTCAAACTTTTCAAAACATCTTAAAATAAAACATGGCAACGACTGTATTGAAGAATGTAAATTATATTGTAAACAAAGAAAGGTCGAAACGATACAATCCACTTCAGCTTCACCAAATAGATGTGTTCGTAATTCTAAATCGAATTTATACACACAAGAGTTTTTTGATGAAGACATTGTTAAATTTGCATCACATTCAATGATTTCATTAAACTGTATAGAAGATCCATACTTATCAATAATTTTTGAAAAATTAAATATCCAGAAACTTGGTTTAATTAACATTAACGAATCGCAGGACTTGGAACGACGTCTAAAGAAATATTATAATAAGCAGATTTTGGAAATCAAGAAACTATTAGAGAAAATGAATTACTGTCTATACTACTGTAGACATTTTGTCCGGCTGAAAAAGAAAATTTTTTAGAAGTAACCTGCCCATTGTATTAATCCTGTCACACTAAAGGGGAGATTAAGAACATTAGCTGTCGCAAATTTTCAGGAGTACAATATGAACATATTATGAAACTACTATAACAAATTCACCAAGCTTTTAACTTAAATTCAAATAAAATTATTGCTACCATTACCGATAATGGTATTATAATAATTTTGTTAAAGCATTCACAAATCCATCCCGAATTGAAACAAATAAAGAAGAGTCGCGAGAGTTCAGACGAAGATGTAAGAGATCCATTGGCAATTGAAAATCAAGAAGATGTTACCGAATTTCAAATTTGTCAATGCGTTTACCTTCCCACTTATGTTGTTGTTCACATACATTAAATTTGATAGCAACTGCAGATCTTGAACACGTGCTTACCACTAATCCGGAATTGTCAAAGATTCACAAGAGTGTAAAGAGATGTAATTCCCTGTGGAAGAAAGGAAACCTATAAAAGAGTACTAAAATCATACATAATGAATTTTAGAATATATTGAATCTTAGTCGACCCGAAGTAACCCCAAGTGAAATAGTTTATACGATGCTATGAAACAAATTTTGACGATAAAAGAAAAAACAATATTGTTCATAAAGTACTCAGCCTTAAGCACTCATTTCGTGACAATGAATTTGATTATGGAAGAATATTTGTCTTGCTTGAAGCCAGTCGCCGAAGCTTGAATATGCTCAAGGAAACAGCAATATCTACTACGGTTTGTTATTACAACATAACAATTCTGATGTTGAAAAAGAATTCCAAAAATTGCAACAATACGCTTATCAGTATTGTAAGTCCATTGTAGAGAAATTATTGATACATGTAGAAAAACGTTTTGAAAATTTGTTGAATCTTAACAATCCTAATGTAGAAAGGGCAATAATCGCAGCATTAAATTACCCTAGATTTAAGAACATTCATTTGCATCCAGTCCGAAAATCAATCTCGATTGAAAAATTTATTTATTACTGTTCTATTAAAAGAATTCAGTACGTTTTTAAATGTCAATGATAAATTATCTATGATGATAAATAATACAAAGGAAGAATTTTTCGATTTTGATAATGCTGATGTCGATAATAATTCTTCTTCATTTGGACATCCCTGTACCAGAATCGAAAAATTCCGCATCAATATTTTTTGCGGATAAGTCGATCTCTGGAATTGTTAAATATATATATATACGGAAATAAAAAAACATTTTCTTAAAGTTCAATACTCCCTTGTCATCAATGGCACCTGTTGAAAGACTATTTCCATTAGCCACAATAATAAATAATCCAATAGGTTATCAGATGAACAGAGAATGATAATTAAAGCAAATTTAACTTATGTTCATTCAGAAAAAAATTATGGATAAGCATATATACCGAAGTTATTCTATAATGCATCCTATAATGCATTAATAATTTTTCTTTATATGCTTTTTAATAAAACATACATGGACAGCGTTAATATGATTCTTGTAAATTAATAAGATTTTGTTAACAAATAATTTGTTTAATAGCCCGTAATTGTGTAAAGTTGAAATATTTTTTAATTCAATTTTTTTTTCATGAAAGATTCGTTAATTACACATTATAAAGTTGATATAAAATAAATATTCTTTGAAAAAAATATGTTAAATCTTAATTACCATAAAGTTGATTGTAAACAATTTGAAAGAAATTATTTGACACATTATATATATTACATCTTATATTTTTATCTTTATTTTTATCTTTATTTTTTTTATCTTTATTACACATTTACAATATTGTGCAATATTTTTCATTAAATGTGTCAAATAATACTAATTGGTTCTTTTCCGTAAAATATGAGCGCGTAAAATAGCCACGACAGTGTCATTGCGCTTGCCTATATAGATATATAGAACTTAAATAATTGTGAGTGTATATTAAATTACAATTACAATTTCTGTAATCGAAAATCTCTTGTGGTTACAAATTATTTGTAATTACAGATTATTTGTAATCACTGCATGGACGTTTATGATTATTACAAATGTAATCGTAATCTGTCAATCTTACGATTACATTAGTTGTAATCGTGTTACATTAATCGTGTTACATTAATTACATTAGTTGTAATCAGTAATCGATTACAAAATGCTCAACTCTGGAGACTAAGACATTATATTGGATATCATTTTACAATTATATGGGATTGGATACAAATTAATTGCGATAACGAGTGATCTGGGATCTTCGAACCAGATTCTTCTAAAATAATTGGAAATAAATGCTGTCAGTTAGGACACATTTCGAACATTCATGGAATACGCAATCTAAAATTTATGTATTGTTGATATTTTACATCATTATTAGAGAGATTGATGCAGATCAATAGGATTTGAAAATTGCTTTCAAATTGACTCGCATACATTTGGATGTACAAAGTACTCAACAACAAAACGTTAAGTTGATTAAAGCTGTTATACATTACTATAATTTAAATGTTAAAGTTGGATATTTCAACTGATAAAATGCCTAACGTATATTTTATCAAATACCACGATAAAATGTATTGAGGATTTCGCAATTTAATTCGTTTAATATATATATTTTTTTAAATATATATCTTTATATCGATTTATATATGATTTTGTTCCGGCAAGCCCGAAAATATAAAAGGCGACGAATTTGAATAGTGTGCGTCGCAAGAGCGACCTTGGGTGTGCGTTCGGGGAGACGCTATTCGCGCTATTTAGCGCTACAAACTGTTCGCGGAGCTGCAGATAGCATTAATAAACACGATTATGATGTCACTAATGGTAGCAATGTTATATTACAACTGCGCGCTATCAACGCTATTTCTTCCGAAGTAGTGTATTGTAGCGTTTGCATTTACAGATCTGTGAACGACCCTAGTAGCGTTGGTAACGTTTAACATTCGTCAAAGTTAGATTAATGTTTAAGGGGATTCTATTCTCGAGTGTTACCAAACTTTTCTCTCTTAGAATTTTATAGAATAAACGTACATAATGTGTGAATTTCAAATTTTATCATAATGAATGCAATCTCAATTTTAATCTCTGCTGGCTTGTCACTAAGCTGGAGTAATTCTTGTTTGTATATCATCTTTAACTTTTTAAAGTTTCTGTGAAGTGCAACTCGTGTATTTGATTTCATTATAAATATGAAAGTCAAAGATATCTTGTTACTGGCAATTTTTAATTCTCGTGTACGGAAAAAAGTTACTATTACGGTATAGCGCGGCAGGGTATTCCTGCAGATGCTTAAGATCCTTATTATGTAGATTCTTCTTTAATGCTTCTTTTTCTGAAATCGACAACGGATGCTCAAGGATTCTTCCTTTTATCTGAATTATCTTAATTTATTTAGTATAACTATTAATTTTTTGATGTAGTTTCTACATTGTTCACTTCGGCCTAGCGGCAAGCTATCATAGAGCTTTCAGAAAGGTTAAACATCAGCTAATAATATTCAGTTTATATCGCTTTGAGTTTCATACAAAAGCCTTGATTTTTACTTTGAAATGTCGAATTTTGTGTTAACCAAGCAGCATTTGTGAGAAATTTTGATTTTCTGCTTTAATTGGAAGAAAAGTACGATTGAAGCCCATCGAATGCTTGTCGAAAGTTATGGTGATAAATCATGTAGGGAATAGTTTCGACGTTTCAAGGATGGAGATTTCAGCGTTGAAGACAAGCCTCGTTCTGGAGACAGCCAAAAAAATTCGAAGACAAAGAATTAAAAGCGAGATTTACTCGAAGAAGATCAGAGTTAAACGCAAGAGGAGCTTACAGAATCATTGGGGATAACTCAACAAGCCGTTTCTGTACGATTGAGAACCATGGGAATAATTCAAAAACAAGGAAATTGGGTGCTTTATGAACTGAAATCGAGAGACGTTGAAAGATTTTTCACTTGCGAACAGCTGATTCAAAGACAACAGAGAAAAGGTTTTTTGCATCGGATTGTAACTGGAGATGAGAAGTGGATATTCTACGACAACCTCAAGAATAAAAAATACTACGCTAAACCCGGTCAATCGTTGCCATCGATCTCAACATCAACATCATGGCCGAACATTCATAGTTCGAAAATGATTCTCTGTATCTGGTGGGACCAAAAGGGTCTTGTTTATTATGAACTGCTGAAACCTGGCGATTCCATTATCGCTACAATTCGGCTATAATTGATTCGTTTGAGCCGTGCATTGCGAGAAAAACGGAGGGAAAACGAGCAAAGACATGATAAAGTTATTCTTCTTCATGACAACGCTCGCCCTCATGTCGCTAAAATCGTAAAAAAATATTTGAAAACGCTCAAATGGGATGTTTTACCGCACTCACCATATTCTCCGGACATTGCTCCTTCTGATTTCTGATTGTTCCGAAGGATGCAGCAAATCACCGGTTCACTTCTTTCGCAGAAATCGAAAATTAGCTCCAAAATTGGATCGCCTCCAAAAATAAGTCATTTTTTCGAGACGGAATTCGAAAATTGCCTAAGAGATGGGAAAAAGTAGTAGGCAGCGATGGACAATATTTTAATTGATTTGTTCATTCATTTTGTTTTGAAATAAATGCATTTTTGAACACAAAAAAACGGACCGAACTAATTTGTATTCCCAATATTAATATAGAATAGTAAATGATATAGACTTAGTTTAATTAATTGTTCAATATTTGTACCAACTAATAATTTCTTATAAAATTATATTAATATAGTTATATTAATACAATTTAAATAATATAATTATATTAATTTCAGCAGAGAAAATACGATCAAAAAACGGTACTAAAATGGTATAACATATATCAAGATATTAAATTAAATGTATTATAATAGCGGCCTCACCATAAGTATTTGAGAGCATTCGATGAGCCTCAGCCGCAAATTTCTTCATATTGAAGCAAAAAATTAAACTTCCCACAAATGATGAGAATTTGGCTCGTAAACTGACATTTTCAATCGAGAATAACTTTATGATGCAGACACAAATCGACTAATGTTTCTATGGGGTTATGTTGACAGATGCCCAAGTTTATTGTATGACGTCTATGATCTATGTATTTCGACCACCACTTATCGCTAAAGCCATCTATAGAAAAACGGCGGAAGCAAAGTTACATCTAATGTACATCTAATATTAAATAATTTATTTTGATTAACATAAAATTTATTAACATAAAATTTTATTAACATAAAATTTTCTATTGTTAATTTATTCATTGTTCTTTAATAATATACTTATATCTTAACATAGTTTTCTAATACATTATATAATTATGATAACATACATTTCGATAATTGCTTTCCACTCGTGAAGTACTATTGTAAGCGTTTTTAAATATGATTTATCTAGTAGACCTATTCTACAAAAAGAAATATTAAATACTAGAATGTGGCTTGATAAAAAAGCAAAATTATATATCGTATTATACAATATTTTGATTTTTCTTTTCGATTCTTCTTTTTGTGAAATAGGCCTACTGGGGAAACCACATTAAAAAGAATGCATCTTACAATAGTACCTTATGGGTGATGTGGAAAAATATTGTCAAAATATTTTGTTCGAAATAATTTTGAAAGTTAAAAGTTCTTCTGATATGTTATTTGAAATAACTAAAACAATGAACCACATTTTTGAAAAGTATCAGTTTCTTTTATTATCAAAAATGTGGCAAATGGCAAATCAGGTTACTGTTGCAGATAACAAATTTTCAGAAATACCAAAAAGTATTGCTGTGCTTAATTCGCATAAAAACGTTCATACGTGAATGTATAATAAAAATTTGTTAGCTAATGCGTTACAAAAAAAAAGGAAAAAATGAAGAAAATAACAGGATAAGTATGTATGTACTACCTCCCCACATATCTGATCGATTTTTACATTTGTTTTTACATTTTCATAAGTTAGCAGCGATGCAAAAATAAATTTCGCAAAATATTATATCTGAAAAAATTTTTTTATGGAAGTTATGTTAAAATTATGAGTAAAAGTTAAAGTTATGAGTAAAATTAAAAATCGACGAAGCGAATTTCTTTTTAATGGATAAATCGATTTTTGACGAAAAAGAAATGTTGTAGGGTTCAATGGTGCGATGCTTAAAAAAATTTTTTTTCGAAAAAACTCGATTGAAAAAAATTCCCAAAGTTTTTAATATTTATTTTTAATAGGATGTATTTAAGTAACACTACTATTATTCATTAAAATGATCTTCGACTTATCTAGTATAACATTTAATTTTCATAACGATTGGAAAGGTAGTACATAGTAGTTTTAGAAAATAAAGAGTTTGAGCGTGCAGTGTACGATTAGCCGAGTGATGAGAATCAGCTACGTTATTAAACTCATCTATATATATATATATATATATATATGCTTATGTGAAAATAACTTGCGAAAAAACTGCGAAAGATCTTCCACATCTTTAATTTTTTTGACAGCTAGTTCTCTATCCTATTGTTTACATGAGATATTTCCATGTTCATAATAAACTTATTTTAGTTTTTCGCGCCGTGTAGTACTGTTAGCTTTGATTATTAATATTAATGCAATTATTATTATTTAATTTGCTTGATGAATTATTCCAGTAGGTCTACTCATCACACGTTTTTATATAAGTAATACTTATCTAAAAATATTTGCTATATTGATTCTTTTTTGCTATTTTGTTTTTTTTTGCATTTGATTTAACTTGGTGCAATAGAAAATGTCTACGTGATTGACGAATCGTAAATGCGCTCGGTGCGATAAGTTTTTGCACAAAGTACCTGGTCAAAAGAAAATAATTCCAAAAGAATGTAAAGCCTCAATGAAGGACTGCATACGCGCTTCTTTTGGAATGACAGTGATATTTTTTACAGCAGAATAAATACAGCAGTATTTGTGAATCGAAACGTTTCTCTGGATTTGAACTTCAATTTATTTATTATTTGATTCTACTTTAGGTTACACATTACTTGTCTAGAAGTTGATTGTTTATCGCTTGCGTTTTCAATATCAAGTTTGCTTTTTTTTTATATAATACTGGAAAATTCGAAATTTTCCACATAAAATGTCATGAACAATAATTGATCGTTGAAACTTATTATCATAATGAATTGCTTCATCTTCAATTTTAATTATCTTCTTTTGATCAGATACTTTATGCAAAAACTTATGACATGCAGCGCGATTCATCAATGACGTAGACATTTTCTATTACCCAAGTCATATTGACCAAGTCAAATGCAAAAAAACAAAAATTCAATACAACAAATATTTTCAGACAAGTGTTACTTATATTAAAACGCGTGATAGTTCATCAAACGATCAAATTAAATAATGACAACCGCGTTAATATTAATCAAAAATGTATTCCACGGCAACAAAGCATAAAAGACTGAAATACGTCTACTATGAGCATGAAAATATCTCATATAAACAATAGGATAGAGGACTCGCTGCCAAAAAAATTAAAGACGTGGGATATCATTCACAGAATGTTCGTTTTTTCGCGAAATATTCTCTCATAAACATGTGTACATATGTTGTGTGTTTGTGACGCTGGTGTCACCTTGTATGAAAAGTTCACTATTCAAGGCTGTAATAACAACGACTCTCTTTGTTGTACAAATTTAAATTTTATTGTTGAGACGGATTGAAGATGGATTCAAAGCGGGCAGTAGGTGAAGCTTGTAGACCGATAATTGATGCATTCGTTAAGATGCATGCACAGGTAATTCGCATATGGTACGATGTCGAGTGATTTCTCACTGTTCGAAAAAAAATATATTGCAGAGACCGGCAAATCTCGCCGGAAACTCAGGCAATTTTCGCGCACTACTGCCCTCGTGATACGTGTATACCGAGAACGTAGGTGACAAAAATGCGGCGGTAATACGCGATAGAACGTCGGGGTAGTTCGCACTTCGACTTCGAAATAAGAAGCGTTACGAAAGAATAGATGATCCGTATTGATCGGGATCGGGAAACGAACTGATTTCTCGCACGCGAAATGTGTGCGCGATCGTCACATTTTCGAGTGACGCGCAAGGGGGGGGTCGTGTGGCATTTGAGATAGACAGTGTGATTAGAACGAGATACACGCATGTTTTGAACGAAATGTTAATCACAGGCATGTTTGAACAGCGACAGCTCGGTATCTATGAGCCGTTTACTTGCCATCTCCTGAGAATACATTAAAATCAACAATTGATTCCGAAACATATCGCCTGCCTTGAATGTATTCATTCGAAAGAATTCGCATCAAAGATATAATAATGATATAATAACGAAAATGAGTTAATACAAAATACAAATTCGAAACGCAATACAATCGACGCTTACGGTTCGCGATACCGGTAACATCAAATACGGAAACTCCACCGTGACAGAATCTTTAGATTCTTCAGTATTGACGGGTAGAAAAAATAAAGTTTTACAATTGGTCGCCTGTACTTGGAACGTCCGGTTTTTACAGTTACGACGCGAGTTAATTTGTCATCACCTGATGACTCGCCGTGATCCGATCAAGTTCTATTACGCGCCAGAGGATTACGCACGAGAACGATTTGGCCGACTTTGACTAGTCGCTGGACAATGCGCCATTTTGGGCGTTGTTGAAGGGTATGCAAATAATCACCGACCTCCAAAAATCTTCGATTATTTGTTGAACCATTTGCCAACGCGAAAGTCTATGTTTAAGTCAAGCACGCTTGGTTCGGCGAGAGCGATAAGAAAGGTTCCGACCAAAAAATGACCGGGAGCGTGATAATCGTCGAGATTCGACAAAGAAGCGTTGACATCTCTTCGGAAATTAATGTGTAAAGATGCGTTTTAAAATGACGCTTAATACTTTTAATGCCGGCCTCCCACAGACTGAAGTGCGGCGACGCAGGGGGAAATGCCATGCAGTTCCGTCTGTAACGAGTCGATTTCGGAAATTAGAATCGCAAATTGCTTTCGCAGGTGCATAGGATAATTCGCGATCGGCGCCGTGAAACGTGTTCCGTTATCAGAATACATGGACGTCAGTAGTCCTCGGCGAGAAATCGTTGATACGTTGTGATAAAGATAAGAGAGGTATAATCGCTGACGAGTTCTAAATGTAGAGTTTTGATCATAAGGCATATGAATAGCGTGATATAAGCCTTTTGCGACTTATGTCCTCGACCTGGAGTCGTTCGGATCTGCGTAATCAACGCCAGTATGAACAAAGGCGCGAATAGTGCGGTTTATTCCCGCAGCTGGGAGGTCGTCCATTCGACGGGCACATCGGTGCATTCACGCAAGCATGATATGCATTTATAAAGAACGGATCGAACGGTGGCAAGGGCCCAGAGAATTTAGAATTCGTGGCGTAATGACGCGAGCGTTAATTGAAGACCGGCATGTAACGTTCGAAGATGATGAGTACTAATAGCGGGTGCAAGATTCCGTCGAACTTGCTCCCAGGAACGACGATGAGATTCCTCATCGTTCCTGGGAGCAAGTTCGACGGAATCTTCCTCGAATATGAATAAGTTTATCCTTGTCCATACGAGGTGTGTTAAAAAAAAAAGTGACTTTTTATTTTTCTCGAAACATATTTATTTATTCATCACTATCTGTTTTGTCCCTTTCAAAGTAATCCCCCTCAGATATTATACACTTGTACCAGCGATTTTTCCAATCCTTGAAGAGGACTTCTGATATGCGCTTTTTAGTACGGCCTTGAGCTCTTTCAGCGATGTGGTCTTTATCTCTTCAATCGTGGCAAATCTCCTTTCATGGATCTTTTCAATTCTGGGAACAAGAAAAAGTCACAGGGGGCCAAGTCCGATGAATACGGTGGCTGACGCATGACAGTGTTGTTTTTGGCTAAAAAATTATACAAGCAACGACGTGTTAGCTGGCGCATTATCGTGGTGCAATATCCATGACTGGTTGTTCCACAATTCCGGGCGTTTTTTTCGTATTGCTTCATGCAAACGGCGCATAACTTCAAAGTAATATTCCTTATTGACCGTACGATCTTGTGGCAAGAACTCATGATGCACCGTGCCATTGTAATCGAAGAAAACAGTGAGCAAAACCTTCTAACTTGGCATGCTTTTTTTGGTCTTGGCTCTTCTGGCCGTTTCCATTGGGATGATTGGGCTTTGGTTTCGACGTCATAACCATATACCCATGTTTCACCAGTTATGACCCTTTTGAGCAAATCTGGATCATTCAACAGCTTCTGAGCGATGCTCATGCGACAGTTCTTTTGGTCAAAATTTAGCAATTTCGGAACAAACTTCGCTGCCACACGTTTCATGCCCAAAACATCCAAAAAAATTGCATGGTATGAGCCAACCGATATGCTGACATCCTCAGCAACTTCTCTAGTGATTCGACGATTCTCTATAACAATTTTCTTCACTTCTTCAACGTTTTCATCGGTTGTTGACGTGCTGAGGCGTCCAGAGCGAGCATCGTCATTAACATCTTCTCGGCCTTCTGAGAAGAGCTTGTACCACTTATAAACATTTTTTTTGCTCAAAGTAGACTCACCAAATGCCGCAGTCAACATTTTAAGTACGTTAGAGCACTTCATTTTATTTTTTATACAAAATTTAATACAGATTCTTTGATCTTTCTTTCGATAGCAAAAAATCGCCAAGCACACCAAAACACGTCTAACCTTTATATCTGGGAAAAACAAACTAAACATGCAAAACAGCTGATAATCTCAACATATGTTGGGGACATGTGTACCAACATAATAAAAAAAAATTCGAAAATCGAATGTAGCCCGCGAAATTTGAAAAGTCAAACGCCTTTTTTTTTGAACACACCTCGTATAAGAGAACAAAGAGCAGGCTATTCTTTAATACCAGGCGCTTATGATTAGAGTCGCGATCTCATTAATAAACATGATTGACTGCATGGTTTTGAGCCAGTAGCATTTGGCGTTCTGAATTTCTTCGGGGAGCAAAGTCATGGTATTCGCTTGTAGATTTTTAGAGCGTCGGAGTCGATTTAGAAAACGTTCGAGAAGAAGAGTACCGAAGAGCACGAGTTCTGCCAGGATTCGGGAAGATAATGCAATCCTGGAAGGTCTGACCACCATAGAACATGTCTTGAAAAGATCGGGAGCGAGACCGCGAGACGCACAGTCCGCGGAATTGGTGTGTATCGGAACATGACGAAACTCAGGAAGATGATTGCACAGCCGAAACACTATTGGCGACAAAGGTTTTTCATCGGGAAGGTGACTGACTCAGCTAAGCAAGTATAATAGTAGAGTCCGTCCAGTAATGACACTCGAGATTCGGAAGTCGGAATGCTGAGCGCGCGAAATGCATTAAACGAGCGAGAAGCAACTCCAATCGCGAGAAGCTAATGGTTTTAAGAGGGACCACTTTTGATTTGGCGGCGAGAAGAGAGATAGTGATTGAGCCGTCTATATTAACGGTACGATACACTGCGGCAGCGAAAGCCGCAGTCAATGCATCGGGAAACCCATGAAGGGCGCAGTGTAGAGTATGAAATCCGTAAATAGTCCAGCGCGGAATGCTAATGGCACGGAAGTCGTTGGTAATCGGAGCAATCAAGAAGTTGGCTAGGAATTTCATTATTTCCACCGGCATTGGAGAGACACAATCGCTGCATAAGAATTTTGGCAGTAATACTGATAGGAGTAGTCTATTTTAAAGAATCGAAAAACTTAGCGATGGCGACAGATGGCTCGACAGATTGCGTTCGGGTGATGACGATACGGTCACGCGGAATTGAAAGATATCTAGAGTATTCCTAAGACTTTAAGGTGCTCATCTTGAAGAACCTTATGAGTCGCTAAATCATGATCCACGGGATCTAGCTCGAACAATAGAAAGATGGCGTTGCTTGCCCATTTTCGAAGGCGAAAGCCTTTCTTTAGTAACTCGATTAAATAATCGATCGCGTATTTGATAAGCAAAACTCTGGTCGTCTGCACTAAAAGCGCAATCGTCAACATATGTCTGATGATGTAAAACGGGAACCGCGAGCAGAAATTCGGCACCTTTATTGTCTACGAATAATTCTAAGACTCGAAGGACTAATCGTTCTAAGTAAGGAGTGGCGGCTGTGCCGTAAGAAGGCGGTAATCGGTGATTGGTGTCCACTAGGGATAGGTTGCCACACGATGCGCTAGTAGTCGGTATCTTGAGAGTCAACTAAGATTTATTAGATGTACAACTTTGCTTCCGCCTTTTTTTTCCGAAATTCGAGGCTTTATTGTAAAAAACTGGTTATACATTTATGATTCAAAGTATTGTCCATCGCTGGTCACTACTTTCTCCCATCTTTCGGGTAGCGTACGAATCCCGCGTCGAAAAAACTAGTCATCTTTTGAGGCTATCCACGAATCGATCCAATTTTTTACTTCTTCATAAGACCGGAAGTGCTGGTCAGCCAGGCCGTGTGCCATTGATCGAAACAAGTGATAATCAGAGGGAGCAACATCTGGAGAATACGGCGGGTGGGGTAGGACTTCCCATTTCAACGTTTCCAAGTATGTCTTGACCACTTTCGCAACATGGAGTCGAGCATTGTCATGCTGCAAAATCACTTTATCGTGTCTCTCGTTGTATTGCGGCCGTTTGTCTTTCAATGCTCGGCTCAAACGCATCAATTGCGTTCGATACCGATCGCCTGTGATTGTTTCAGTCGGTTTTAACAGTTCATAATACACTACGCCGAGCTGGTCCCACCAAATACAGAGCATGACCTTGGAGCCGTGAATATTCGGTTTGGCCGTCGACGTGGAAGCATGGCCGGGAACTCCCCATGATTTTCTGCGCTTGGGATTATGTAATGAACCTATTTTTCGTCCCCAATCACAATGCGATGCAGAAATCCCTTCCGTCTTTGCCAGCAGCTGTTCACAAGTAAACAAACGCCGTTCAACATCTCTCGGCTTCAATTCATATGGCACCTAATTTCCTTGCTTCTGAATCATTCCCATGGCGTTTTGAAATGGCTTGTTAAGTCACTCCCAATGATCGTGCCAATTCTTCTTGATTTTGACACGAGTCTTGCTCAAGTAATGCCTCCAATTCTGCATCTTCGAAAACCTTTTCTCTTCCACCGCTATGTCTTCGACGTCAAAATTACCGTTCTTGAAGCGTTGAAATCACTCACAACACGTTCTTTCACTAATAGCGGCCTCACCATAAGTATTTGAGAGCATTCGATGAGCCTCAGCCGCAAATTTCTTCATATTGAAGCAAAAAATTAAACCTCCCGCAAATGAGGAGAATTTGGCTCGTAAACTGACATTTTCAATCGAGAATAACTTTATGATGCAGACACAAATCGACTAATGTTTCTATGGGGTTATGTTGACAGATGCCCAAGTTTATTGTATGACGTCTATGATCTATTTATTTCGACCATCACTTACCGCTAAAGCCATCTGTAGGAAAACGGCGGAAGCAAAGTTGTACACCTAATATTTTATATATTTTAGCGATATAGGCGGTAATGGTATTAGTGCCACTGCATTAGAACAGTAGCTAAATCCTTTTGAAGTTTAGGGCCAATGAGCATATGATCGTTCAATGATGTCTCATTTGATGTGCAGCATAATGCGTTGAAGACCACTTCGTAAGCGGGTGGTTGCACTGCTGTCATGTAAGACGCAGAATATAATAAGTTTGCTTTGGTTTGACAACTTCTGTCGATGGATTTTTGGTCATATGATTGAGTGTTTCGTATTCTGCGAGAAATTCACGATACTCGGAAGTGATAATTATGTCTCAAATTAAACGATGTTCCAAGTGGCGAAAACTCGAAGCAGCAATAGAGCGCGATTTGCCTATCGAGATAGTCCGTTTTTAAACGGTAATCGAACGATATAGCGTTCCCGATGTATGGGAATGTATAATTCTGAAGTGCTCTTCGCACTGGTGCTCCTCAGGGCTCCGAGGAGCTTTCTCAATCGAGGCACTTCCTCAATCTTCCAAAAGCGACGAAGATCGCGATCGAGAATTTCAAGAACAACTTCGTGATGCGCAAGCATGGAAATTGACTCAGTAGTCGAAAACGAGGTTATTGGTCCGGAAAGAATCCAGCCGAGTGTCGTATTTTGCACGGTAAGCTTATGTTTGGAACCTTTTCAAACATTATCGAGAACGAGCACGAAGAGATAGGCACCGATGTCGATCGAATCCGAACTCATGGGATCACGATCGGCAAGTTCAAGTCTGCAATATGTTTCCGATTATACGCGGTATTTACTCGATTCGGTAAATATTTCGTTAATGAATCGAAGTATAAACGGTCATAATATAGGCAAGTCCGTCGTGAGATGCCGAAGTAATCGCAATTTGAGCAGCGTGACGGACTGCATTTCGCTAATGCCGGTAATGGAAACGAAGCGATTAATTCTCGAAAGGCATAGGCACTGAGCAAACGATTCGGAGATAAACGGGTCCTTGATCCAGGAGTGCGCAAACAGTGAAAAAATGTTTATGTGGCGAATAAATTCGCATGCGCGCGGTCGCGAGCAAGATTTTGGATGCTATCGTTTTCACTAACAAGTGCGTAGCGACGGTGATTTCATTTTCGCTACTCCTGAATGCGGATGGCGGTTGCTTAATATCGAGGCTTAATGGAATTATCAAAATGTAGCAACGTGTGATACCGTTTACTGCATTGTCGACACGCGCGAGAATTTGTATAATTTTTCACAGCATGCTTCGTTCTAAAACAGTTCACACAGTTTCTCTCATTTTTAATGAATTCAAAATGTTGAGATGGAGTTTGCTTGAGGAACATAGAACATTGATACAATAGATGTTTCGCTTTGCATAATGGGCACAAGAATGGAACGATAGATAACGTATGTAAGGCGAGAGTTGTCCTTTTGGAGATCGCCTGTGACTTCTCCATTGCGTTCGCGAATGTAATCGCGTCAAATGCAAGATGCGAGAAATGGATCAAGTTCGCGAGTAATCTACAGTATCACCAAGTTCAAGTTCCCAAGCTTTTCGCGATGATTTATCGAGTTTTTGTGCAACTAAAAAAACAAGATAGTCATTCCAATGTTCAGTTGCGCAACCGAGATTGTTCAGAGCTTGTATCGCTTTATTGGTTTGCAAAGATCGTTGGAAGTTTCTGTCGTGAGTGACGGTAAATTGAAAAGCGATTATAAATGTATCGTAATAAAGCGATTATTATTATATCGAGAAACGAGAATATTTCACGCGATAGTAGAATTATCATTGGTTACCGCGAGATGGTCAAGAGCGTTACTTGCATCCCCCTTTATATACGAACACAAATAATGCATACTCGACATTCGTTAAACTCTGATTATTATGGATCATCGATTTAAATTTATCACGAAAACTTTCCTTTTTGTCGAAATTCCCGTCGAAGATCGGCAGGTTGATTCTTGGAAGATGCAACAGGAACAAATTATTAAGCACTTATGTCATGCAGCGGGATGGGGTTCGCGGATTTCGTGACAGTCCAGTACCTCAGCCATATAGTCGATAGCTTCGTGGAAATGTTCCTCACAGAAAATAGTTCTGGGTGAAGTACGCATGAGTTGCCTTCAGTTTTTCATCCGCAGCTAACGTAATTTTGCAATCCAGTTCCTGGCGAAGGTCTCCTTAAAAATTGTGAGTCGTTGCCGCGTTATGGCACGTATCATCTTGGCCTAGCTTCTTAAAATTAATGAGTGTGCCGATCTGCTGATTCTGCATACTTATCAGTTCGTCGAGAGACGACATGATTTCAACGGAAAGGCACAACTCAGAATGTTCGAGAGTCAAGCAAACAATAACTTTCTTTGGCGATGATCCGGTTCGAAGGACCTAAATATGTGACGCTGGTGTCATCGCGTATGAAAGGCTCGCTCGCCAAGGTGGCGTGTAAAAACAATGATTCTCTTTGTTGTACAAATTTAAATTTTATTATTGAGTTGGATTGAAGATGTATTCAAAGCGGGCGGTAAGCGAAGCTTGTATAATATATATATTTGAGTGGTACAGCTTTTTCGACTTCAAAATTTTTTTCTTCCGCACTTTTTAAAATGATTCAATCCATAAAAAAATAGTTCCTGTCAAATTTCAGCTTGATCGAACAACAGAAACCCACGCCGACTCGTTAAACATTTGAGTTCCCTTATATTATGGTACATTATCAACATTGGTTTTTAAAGAATATTATCCACAAAATTCAGTCTAAAAGATTTTTTTTTTATTAACATATGCCTTGCTTTTCTGCATCGTTTGAAACCTTATACGGCTTATTTAAACAGGGTGAATTGTTAATAATTAAAAAATTAAAATAAGCAATTTAACTCCGATACGATTGAGTGATCTTTCTTTTCTGTCATTTGATTTTGCTCTTTAAGACACCACTTAAACTTGTTCCAATGAATACAATATAAATAAATATGGATAAATATTTAGTAAATATTTTAATACAAAATTGGCATTCACAGTTTGAATAAATTGGGCAGGTTCATTAGAATACAAAAGACATTCTCCTAAAGGAATAAGAACGTAAAGAAAAATATTATCTTATAAAATATAAAATTTCATGCAATGTCTGTATGTATATGACGCATTGTATGTGTAGAACAGACTGGAAGGAAATTGAAAACTTTAGAGCACCAAAATCACATAAATTGGAATATCAATAATTCGATGATTATAAAGCATAGAATTAATTATGAACATAATTTTAATTTGGAGAATGTCGAGAAATACTTGATGTTGAGCGTTTTTTGAGTAAACGTTCAGGTTTTTGAGTTAACATCTGAATGCTTTTACATTTATATACAAAAGAATGGTCTTAATTTACGATCAGATACTGAAGATTTACACACTCTTTTAGAGATTTTAAAGAATAATAATAATAGTTTT
>NW_017259563.1:386202-387196 GCF_001594045.1 Atta colombica
AACAATGATTCTCTTTGTTGTACAAATTTAAATTTTATTATTGAGTTGGATTGAAGATGTATTCAAAGCGGGCGGTAAGCGAAGCTTGTATAATATATATATTTGAGTGGTACAGCTTTTTCGACTTCAAAATTTTTTTCTTCCGCACTTTTTAAAATGATTCAATCCATAAAAAAATAGTTCCTGTCAAATTTCAGCTTGATCGAACAACAGAAACCCACGCCGACTCGTTAAACATTTGAGTTCCCTTATATTATGGTACATTATCAACATTGGTTTTTAAAGAATATTATCCACAAAATTCAGTCTAAAAGATTTTTTTTTTATTAACATATGCCTTGCTTTTCTGCATCGTTTGAAACCTTATACGGCTTATTTAAACAGGGTGAATTGTTAATAATTAAAAAATTAAAATAAGCAATTTAACTCCGATACGATTGAGTGATCTTTCTTTTCTGTCATTTGATTTTGCTCTTTAAGACACCACTTAAACTTGTTCCAATGAATACAATATAAATAAATATGGATAAATATTTAGTAAATATTTTAATACAAAATTGGCATTCACAGTTTGAATAAATTGGGCAGGTTCATTAGAATACAAAAGACATTCTCCTAAAGGAATAAGAACGTAAAGAAAAATATTATCTTATAAAATATAAAATTTCATGCAATGTCTGTATGTATATGACGCATTGTATGTGTAGAACAGACTGGAAGGAAATTGAAAACTTTAGAGCACCAAAATCACATAAATTGGAATATCAATAATTCGATGATTATAAAGCATAGAATTAATTATGAACATAATTTTAATTTGGAGAATGTCGAGAAATACTTGATGTTGAGCGTTTTTTGAGTAAACGTTCAGGTTTTTGAGTTAACATCTGAATGCTTTTACATTTATATACAAAAGAATGGTCTTAATTTACGATCAGATACTGAAGATTTACACACTCTTTTAGAGATTTTAAAGAATAATAATAATAGTTTT
>NW_017259564.1:0-2353 GCF_001594045.1 Atta colombica
TATATATGTATATGTGTGTGTGTGTGTGTGTGTGTGTGTGTGTGTGTGTGTGTGTGTGTGTGTATCGTACCTTCAACATTTTTGAGCTTCAATTATTCTTCTAAAACAAGTAAACGTCGATAATGATCTTTTGTCATGTAATGTCACGAAGATTACATTGGCTCGAACTCGTTGTTTGGAACGACTTCCGAACACGTACGGTATTTTATACTTTAGACTGATGCGAATAAATTCCAACGATGATTCAGGAAAAAATTATATCTATGAACTTTGGAATCTGAAATAATTTTTCATAGATATTCATAATTAAGTCTTATTATAGCTATTCATAAAGTTTTCTGAGAAAACTGGTGCAGTCAGTGTTGCCACAATTTTAAAGCTGAATGTATCGAAGACTACATTAAAGACTGGACTAAAAAAATGTACGATTGTAAAAATTTAAAAAATATTTAGTACAATTGTAAAAAGATTTAAATACATATTTAAATTTCCTCTTTAAAAAAATATTATAGATTATATTAACAAAAATTTTTAGGATGAAAAAGTTATATAGGCTTGCAGTACAGTATAAAAATGTTATAAATCAAATTGCCTTGTATTTTAATGTTTTTTTAAACATTAAAACGTTAATAATTTTATATTTGCAAAATCCAAACCGAATAAAAATGAAATAAAAAATAAAACTTCAGACTCAAAAACAAAAATAAATTTTTTGCGAAACATGAACGTTAATACAATTATCTCTTAAATTTAAGAAAAAACTGTACTTTCATTGAATCATGCTTATCTCACATCGCGCTAGTTTGCCACCGAAATCATAAAGGTGAAATCACTCGGTCTAAAATAGAACTATGGAATACAGAATGCATCACTGAAGCAATCAGCACTATTCCGCCACGCAATTTTTCCATCACGCAATGCATTTTGTGCTATGTTCACATGCATCAAAGATATTATATATCCAGCATGAATATAATTTAAAAACTACTAATTTCATATTAATAATTTGTTTATTAAAATGAAATATAATTTTTCAAATTGTCAAATTTTCAATTATCAAAACAATTATCACTATTGTAATAGTTAATGTTTTACAATTAAGATTTACAATCTCATATCAATTTTTTGAATTTTAACGCATTTATTATTATTTTTCCGCATCGTGTGAACCTAGCACACAAATTGGCGTGATAGAAAAGTACGGAAAAGGTTACACTGAAATCGCACGTAATGCATCATTGTTTTTTTTTATTTTGGTCTATATTTATGCATTCAGATTTTATCATTTTGCTTCATTTGTTTCAATATTATTTCATCATATCAATCAGCATCAAATTATTTTAACCTCTCAAAATACGATTATATTAATTTATTATAAAAACAATCAAATGCGGAATAGCGCTGAATTGTTTCAATAGGCCTAGTTTCTACCGAGGGTTTAATCCGGATCAGAATGTAAGAATCTTAATTCGTATATTACTACAGAACAAAAATCTATGGCCGATATTTATAGTCGAATCTTATTTCAAGACCGTCTTAAGTAATGTCTTAAGACGCTAATGCAGCCTTCTGATTGATTCATGACTTCTTAAGATCGTACTTAAGATGATCTTGAATGTAAGACTAATCTGACTATGAATACCAACCTATAATCCCTGTATATTCAGGCTGAAACCGAAAAGATTGACAAGGATGGTGAGATGAGGATCGTAGATTGTAATGCGCATGCTCCATACAATCAGATACGCATGCGCAGTGAATGCTCAAGTTGAATAAAAAGTTTGTCGCGTCGCCAAACCAATATGGCGACTCGATGTTCGCATCGTGTTAGAGCATACTCCATGGATCAATTAAAAGCATGCTCCATTTGCTTTCCTTAGAAGGTACGATTGGGACATTTTACGTACGCATGCGTAATGATTGAACGTTTTGTATGGAAAAAAGTATTTCAGATTCATTTTGTATAAAAACGCGTTTTGTATTTAAATGCGTTTTTGATATAAATATAAAAATGTAATATAACAATATAGTATAATATTAATAAAATAAATAAAATAAAAGGAATAATTAAATAAAATAAATGAAATTAGAAAAGGTGTACAACTTTGCTTCCGCCGTTTTTTCCCGAAATTCGAGGTTTTATTGTAAAAAACTGGTTATACATTTATGATTAAAAATATTGTCCATCGCTGGCCACTACTTTCTCCCATCTTTCGGGTAGCGTACGAATCCCGCGTCGAAAAAACTGATCATCTTTTGAGGCTATCCACGAATCGATCCAATTTTTTACTTCTTCATAAGACCGGAAGTGCTGGTCAGCCAGGCCGTGTGCCATTGATCGAAACAAGTGATA
>NW_017259564.1:2513-5453 GCF_001594045.1 Atta colombica
CCTCACCATAAGTATTTGAGAGCATTCGATGAGCCTCAGCCGCAGATTTCTTCATATTGAAGCAAAAAATTAAAACCTCCCGCAAATGACGAGAATTTGGCTCGTAAACTGACATTTTCAATCGAGAATAACTTTATGATGTAGACACAAATCGACTAATGTTTTTATGGGGTTATGTTGACAGATGCCCAAGTTTATTGTATGACGTCTATGATCTATTTCGACCACCACTTACCTCTAAAGCTATCTATAGGAAAACCGCGGAAGCAAAGTTGTATACCTAATACAATATAATATAAAAATATAATATAACTTTTGTATAGAAAAATAGGCTCATGTAAATGCAATGTAATAAATTAAAATGTCAAAGTTTTTTAAAAAAATAAGCAAATATAATTAACTAATAAAATTCGTCTTTTATTACATTCGTATAATGATATAAATTTCAAACGTTTCATCTTACAAAGTCTTCATCAGTGATAATAAAGAAAACGTATTTATTTAATCCCATCCAATATCTATGAAATATGATATAAAATATAAATAAAAATATAAATAAAAATTATCGCTCTAAGTTAATCTTATTTAGTTATTCCTGCCTTAAGATATTACGGATTGACTATTTTATATAAATTAACGTAAATTAATGAAAAATAAATCCTCATCAATATTGAATTAAATATAATTTTTTAATCAGAAATTGACATTTAATTGTACAGAATATAATAGGATAGTCGTTGAAGAAATCCTCGTTCGGGCGTTTTATGAAATTATTGACTGAGCTAATTCTAGATAACAACTGAAAAATCAGTTAAACACAATTTTATAATTATGGACTTTCAAACTTCTGACTTGATACTTACTTCAATACTTTATAAGTCGAAATGTTTGAAATTTATAGCGTTATACGAATGTAATAAAAGAATTTTATTACTACATTTGCTCGTTTTTTAAAAAACCTTGACATTTTAATTTATAACTTTTATATTTATAACTTTTATATTTATTAAAAACGCATTTATTTTGTATAAAAACGCTTTTCAAATAGTCGAGGTAACACAAAATACCCAAAACGAAACGAGACACATGTCCGACCGAGTGGTTTCACGAATTAGATTAGGTGACATGCTTACTTGTCCTAAATCCGTTCGTGTCACTGAACATTGGAGCACATGAATGCAACTGCTCTAACTACCATCTTACTTGTGATCCAAGTGCTCTATAGGTTAATTTGGAGCATACGACGCGAACAAACCTTAGGACTCTAGTTTGAGCAGCTCGTGAAAATGCACCTTTATAGTTACGAAAAGTGTATGTGTGACTAGTAAGATAGCTGCGAATATTATATCACTTAAAAAAAACTAAATATAAATTGGCCTCTAAAAATATTAGTTATAAAATAATTTAATCGGATTTTTAACAAAAAAATCATTCGTATTGATAAATCAGTAAAAATCGCGCATTTCTGCATGTTATCTCTTTCATCATGATTCTAACCTGAATAGTTGTCGAATAGTCGACTCTAACAATTAATATCAGTTACAATTAATATTTTGTTTTGCGGTTCGCGGAATGGAATGAAGGTTTTCTCCAGTTTTTTTCTACCATTCGTTTTTGTTTGAAGCAAAAACGCGCCAAATGAGGCTAATTTTTTATTAATGCTGATCATCAAGAAGTTGAATAATTACTCTGAATTGTATCTACAAAAATAGCCGAATTCGCTTGTAATTTCATCGCAAAATAATTTTTAGAATTTATATCTTCATTAAAATTCAATTGTCAAAAGTGTTAAAACATTCATTGCTTCTTATGACATAACTTTTAATTAAGAAAGATATGGAGGAAAAGAGAAGCCCTTTCAAAGAAATTGGCTCCAACGATGTTGACACAGAGTCAAAAGTAAATTAACGTTTGCTTTTAATTCATTAGCTCATATTCATAGCTATATTTAAAATATGTTTGCAGACAATGCTAAAGAGAAAATTACAAATGAAATCAGAAGCGCTCATATTGTTAAGTAAAGAAATGGATCAGAGTAGGATAGAACGAGATCAATTCAAATTGATGGCTGAACAAATTCAGGAACGGTTTCTACATTTGAAAAAACAGATGTGTGATATGAAAGAATTGAACAAGTATCTAATTCAAGCCTATAATATTATGACATTACTTATATTATGACATTACAAGACTGTATTTTATCATTTTTTCATTAACTTGTATAATAAATTACAGTTTCGACGACGATTTTAGAACCTTGGATCTATTAACAGAAGCGCGTGAACAAAATAAGTGCCTCAGGCTACAAGTTGAAACATTAAGGCAGAAGCTAACAGATGCTGAAGGTGATATTAAGGTGTTACGTACAAATAATAATCGTATACCAATTGAACAGCAGGAAACTCAATTAGCACCAGCTATGCATCAAAGAGAAGAGATGATAGAGCAATTGGAGAAATTAAATTTAAGGGTAAGCTAGAATCAAAGAAGCAATGTTAAGAATTGTAATTGACCATCACAATGGCTAATCATGAGACTGACTTATTGGCTGCATTCAAAAAATTGATTAGTAAGCGTTCAGTAATTTTTTAATATGATTGATTCTTATACTTTGTTCTTATCCAGCAAAGAAGTAAAGACAAGAATCAGTCATATTAAAGAATCACTAAGTGCTCACTGATTAGTTTTCTATACTGAAAGCCAATATTATAAATAATTACCAAATAAGTAATTTTACTGACAGTTGTTATATATAAATTTGAATATTTGTATATATAATGATATATGTATTTCTATATGTATGTATTTATTTTTGCACATAAGACATTTTTTTTTACTTTATCCTAACCTTATCCCAGCTTTGTACCAAATCGGTCTGCTTAAATATTTTGATATGAATTTATATATTACATGTTATATATTATATATATATATATATAT
>NW_017259564.1:5553-42637 GCF_001594045.1 Atta colombica
TAACTAATGTATATAGAGTCTAATGAAATATATTTTTATTTATTTTTTAAATTTAAATATTTACTTTTTCTTTTCTGATAAAGGCTATTTATATAATCAGTCTACAAATGACTCCATACAAACGATTTCCATAATATTTTATGGAATTATCATTTCTCTATAGTTCTTATTACAATATGACAACATACCAATTATGCTTTTCTAATTAAATAGGACTGTAGAAGTACTGAACAATTATTATTTCTGTTTTTTAGATTGATATTTTATTTTTTGGGACTTTTGTTACTGTTTCTAAAACAAGATAAAATTAAGCGAATTTACTATTAAATTATATTTATAACTTCTTAGGGGGGTCAACACTTAGTGAAATCATTCATCTTTGTAATTTTTCAAGAATCATAATTAAAAAACTGTAAAGAATTGTAATAAGCTTTCTTATGAAAGATAGGATTCTGAAATTTTCTGATATCAAAAATTATTTTTTTATCCTAGTGAAATATTTGATTTTTCATCACACTTTCTTTATTTTCATAGTAATTGATTCATTTGATTTAAGGAGTAATAAATGTTGATATTTCTGTATTAATGCACAATCATTTTTTATTTATTATTAGTTTATCTCATGTTCACACTATCAGTTATTAATTCCTTGAATTGGTTTATGTTTTGACAAAGAATTGCTATTTGATGAAATAAATTTCTTCCATAGTGTTCACAGTTGCAAACAGATCTACAAACAGTATTGGATGAGAAACACGAGCTGAAGATGGAAAGAGATGCCTTCAAATGTAAGGCACATCGTTTGAATCATGAACTGTCTAAAGCTTTGAACGCTACCAAACCAATTGATTTAGATGCTCTAATCAATGAAAATAGGTAATCAAGAATGTGTAATTGTCGTTTTTTTAATAAATAATTTAGATTCCTATTTTTTTCCTTCTATTCTCTTGGAGATATTATGGGTTTTCTATAATAAGTCATATAATATCGAACTGTTATTAAAAGTTACAGAATCGAGATATTAGTTCTACTTATATTGCAAATATTCTAGATATCTACAAGAAAGATTGCAGCAATTGCTTGAGGAGAAAGAGCTCACACGTCAATCTCTGTCAAAGTATAAGGTAGATTGATAGTGAATTGAAATTATTACGCATTCCTTTTTTGTAACTATTTTTTATATCAGATGATTAATTTTTTGTAGAGTATGCTAGATAGTAAAAGGGCTAAAGGAACTATCAAGTTGGGAGCAAATTCTGCAGTTGGAACAGTGATGACTCACAAGCAAGGTAAAATATACGTTGTAAATACGCAGCATTCACAAGCATGATGTAATTTTCGTTGTATGTTTGCGCCTTAGTACAAAAAGTTTTTTTTTAAACTATAATAACGTTGATATAATCACAAAAACAATGCTTAAGTGTCAAGCACGAGGGAGCGTGCTATTCTTTCTTACTACTAACTTCAATATTTTCTCTTAAACAGAATCATGAAGCCGCGACAATTTCAGTAGTCAACAGCTCTGCCACGAAATTGGCAGAGAGACAAGATATAGAATTTGAGTATGTTCAAGGAGATGTTATTATAGGTTTTTTACAATAAGCTAATTATTATCTAAACTTTAAGTTTTAAGGGAATATTAGAGTAACGATTGATCTTGATTGATGTTGATAACATAACTTTTTAATTTTAAAACTTAGTTTCTTATTATTGTTCTGTGTCACTCAAACGCATATATTTGTTCTTATATAATATATTATAGTGTCTCTCTATTTCAAGATCGAGTACGAACACACAATTATGCTCTTTGCTAAATATAATATATGTTATGCAGGGAGGAGAATCCCATTTGCCTATAAAATTATTACCTACAGCTTTGTTTGCACATGACCATATTGCGTTATAGCGTATGGCATGATCAAATTACACACAATGCATTATACACAAGATAACATTGTACACAAAACAATAAGCACACAGCACATTGTACAGCCAGTTGTAGAAAGATTGCGACACTTTTTTTTCGATGGCTTCGGAATGCAACTTGCTCACCGAGTGATTAATTTTTAGTTTTTACTTATGGATCCAATTATGTTCAACTGTTCTACGAACAAGGCTAAGTTTCGAAATCTATCGAAAAAAATATTGCAACTTTTCTGAAACCGACTGTGCATTACACATACGACCGTAATACGGTTTTTTCTTATTTTAGTGCGCAATATGTCGTGTATGAAAGACAGAGAGAGTCCCGTTAACGCATATCTTATATATAGTATACATTTATTCACATTGACCGGTAGCTAGTATTTTTTATCAATGAAAATATTTTATTTTAAATTGGTTAATTAGTGATGTGTGCTATTGGAATCTTCTGTGCAATGTGCAAGATAACCGTATGTGCAACATGCTGTATGCAATGCGTTGTGTGCAATATTGTTATGTGTGTAATATTGTTGTAATGCGTTGTGTGCAAACAAAGCTATAAGTAATCGTTTTATAAACTGAGCTTTCTTATTTATTCAAATATCAAATTTTTGAGGTCCACTGTTTATACTACTTATATGAATTATAAAATTTTTATATGAAGCAAATTTTAACCTCAGGTGATAATTATACTAGTCAAAAAAGTAAATGAATTTTTAAAATTTTTTCTTGATTTTCTTGTGGAATCGTTACCGACTCGGACTTTCTATCTGTGTGCATATTTTAATTCTGTAAACAAATTTTGCAATTGTAAAACTAATTTGAAGATTTTGATTACACTAATTCGTGATAATTGATGTCGCTCTAGCATCCCGTAAGAAATTGATTAATCATAGTCGATTTTTTTTCTCACATTTGACTGATCAATTTTTTACATCAGCTTACAACCCTTATAACCTTTCCTGCAATCGCAAATGACAACAGATTACGTTTACGATTTGCTACAAATGGGAAACATATTTCGTTATCGCTAGTTCTGTGTTAGCAAAGTTGCATCAAATACGCTCCCAGATAGCTAAATCCTATCAAAAACAAATCTTCTAAAATCTTGCTATTTTTTTTATATAATGTTATCAAGATCAAGAGGCTCTCTTAAACTTTTACCATAAAAAAAAAATGGAATATTCTTCAAAGATTGATTTTATCTCTTTATAGGATAAATTTGGGCAGCAAAAAAAATTGTTTATTATATGTCAGGATATCTTCTATTACTTATGTTACCGAAGTTTCATCATTTTTTTTATTTCCGAGTTAGGGACTTCCCAATGTCAGAATGATTCGATGATATTTATTAGACAATTGTACTAATCAAGAAAAATATTGAATTTTTGGAAAACAGGACAATTTTGGAAAATGAAATAAGAAATAAATTTCTCCAATATCTCTTATAAGAACATTATAAAAATGCCCGCCAAAAATTTTGGACCATCTAAAAAACTTCTGAAGAGTTTGAAATATAAGATTAAAATTGGGATACAATGGGGTTATAAAATCATTTAATCTCAAAAATTACCTATCTTAATATTTTGGAGAGAGACAGGAGACGAGGGCTGTTGGAAAATCTTAAATGACATGTTGAATCGAGTGAGAACTCGTTTAAAAGGGCTTTCTGAGACGAGAATAACTCGAGATGATCTCTATGATGGTTTCGCAGAATTATGATTATTGTTATTGAGATTTTGCAATAGCGAGAGCCTAGGGCAAGGACGAGGAAAATAAGATTTGTGTTCCTGAGTGGATAGGAGAGTATATGTTTTGCATACCTATACTATATTTTAAGTTTTCTGTAAGCTTCAGATTAAAAACGTGGATAGACTCCGCAATTCAGTCTTACAGTATTTAATAACTGCGAACTATTATTCAAATGTTTTTTGAAAATTTTATGAATATACGTTATGTCTTTTGTATATTCAATTTTTTTAAATTTTATTTTTTGTTAAGTAACTAAAATGTTTGATCTGTATACGATAAACATATCATGACAAGACATAGATATTTTTCTTATCAAATTTCAACAATATTCTACTTTCTCCGCATTCAGGAATACATGTGTGTGTCCGCGCGAAGTCTTATCTTTTTCATGTCTTCGCGGTGGATCGTTATCGCAAAATCTCAATAATAATGTTTAAATTATCATAATTCTGCGAAAAGAATCATAGAGATATCGGTCACTTTGCGTTGTTCTTATCACGAAAAGTTCCTTTCAAATGAGCTCTCACTTGACTCCATATGCCATTTAAGATTTTCCGTCCCTCTCTTCCCCTGCTCTCTGAGAGTGTTAAGGATATTTTCGGGATTACATGATAGATTTTATGATTCTGTTGTATTCCTATAAATTTCAATCTTATATCCTACTGTTTCAAACTATTTCAAAATTATTTAGTAACTCGAAACTTGACGGGCACACTATATAAGCAAGAAAAAATATCTTGGTAAAAGAATAGTATATGATTATTGTAAGCGTTTTATAAGTATTCCAATAAGGATAGAATCTATATTAAAGATAAAAGACGGATTAATCGTACTAATAAAATAAGTATACTGTGTTTCATAGGTGTTTACATTATTTTGTCAATCTTCTGTATATGCGAAAATTTATTTATCTTTTATATAAAAAATTTTTTATATAAAGAGAAATATATATATTTCTATTTTTATTTATATTTATATTTTTTTAGTCGAACAGCTTCTTCAAGAAAGTTCTTATATACCGCCCCAGAAATCTGCTGCTGCTGTTACTGATCTACGGTGCCTTTGCACTGCCTTATTAGAAGCTTTAAATGACAAAACTTTAGCTCTGGCTCATCAGAAGAAAGCGAATAAGTAAATAGTTCAATATTAGATGCATTTATATAGATTAACTAACACAATTTATTTACAGAATATTGGCATTGAGAATTTGTGAATTGGATAGTACTGTACAGTCACCAACCACAAAGCTTTTGGAGGGATACACAAGCAACAATATTGATTTGAAGTGTACGTATAACTAGACAATTAATAATCTTGGCATGCTAGAGTGACGGCCGAACTTGATCGATGTCGATAGTACAGATTTTTTTAATTTCAAATAAAAAATCAATAATAATATCTTTAATTCATTTCTTACATTATCGTTCTGTCTCACTTAAACGAAAGTCTGTCTTTATTTAACATGTTGCAATTCCATCTGTTGCAAGATCGAATATCATCTAGTGCTAGACACAATTATTACTTTGTTTATCATTCCGAGTCTTCACTCAGCATTCACATAATTTGCATAGAACGATATAAATCTTCTTTTTAAGCTTTTGAGCTTTTTCTTATAATTAGTTTATAAACTCAGTATTGTTTGTATGTGAAACGTTGGGTATTGTACTGTCGTTTTATGCATATGAGCTATAAAATCTTTATATTAAGGAAACATCTACGTCAAGTGAGTTAGCTCTTCGAGTTAAAAAAAAATATAAATGTGTTTTTAAACTTTTTTTTTCAATTTTAGTATAAAGTTCACTATAGTGCTTTCCAATTTTGCCAATCTACTAAAAGGATTTTTGATTTTGTTCAGTAAATTCGGAGATTTATATTGATCTGAATATCTCGACAATTTATAATCACTCCAACAGCTCCTTAATTATTTGTAATAGATCTATTACACAGAATGTTACAGAGCGATCGTATCGAACTAATTTCTTGAAAAATACTCGTATACATTTTCTTGAAGAAAAGTTTTAACGCAATATGTCAAGATCAAGGTCATTGGAGATTTTCTTATTTTTATTTTTAGTGTAAAAATGAATTTTTAGTATAAATATAACAATAAGAGGAACAACCTTCAATGGATTTTTAGTATAAATATAACAATAAGAGGAACAACCTTCAATGGCTTTTACCTTGACACATATTGTCAAGATCGTAATTGTGAACAACATTTATAAGGTTTTAGCCATCAGTCGGACACCTTGTGGAATGCTAATGATACTGTAACGGTTCCTGCACACAGAACGCGGCAATGCTTGTTGCACTGCAGAAGTTGTCGCATTAGCTAATTCCCTGGTCTTCTTCGGCCTCATTTTGTAAAACTTCTAGAAATAATGTAATATTACTTTTACCGCGCGGAAAAAATTGGATTGAGTTCAACTTTTGTTGCGAATTATCTAATACTTCCGAGCAAATGAAACATTGATTGGTTATCGCGCCAATTTCCGCCGCGCGCCAAGCGTTGCCGCGTTCTGTGTGGAAGCCATAACTTTCAAGTCTTATAACTTGGAAAGTTTTTTAATGAAAAATATTTTATTATAGCATTTTAAAAAGCTCTTGACGTCAACTACAAGAATATGTAATAAAAAAATGGTAGTTTCCATTAAAAAATATCAATATGAGTTTTATGATCTTGATAATATTTACGATTATACTCATAATAACATGAAACCTCAAAATCTTACAATTTTTGTTTAAAACATTTTTCAAGAAAATGTGTCAAGAAATTAGCCTGATACGGTTTTTTCGAAACTTTTTGAAAAGTTACAAAAATATATAATAAAAAATGGGGAATCTCTTGAAAAATTTAAAGTAGTCTTGCCCTGACCTTGACAATGTCATTCAAGTTCAAACCAATACTGATACTTTCTTATGTCTCCCTTGAAGTCATAAAATTTTTGGAACATTTTTCTGTAAAATGTATTGTTCAAGAGATATTTGAGATCATCATTAAAAATGGATCCCTTGTATATACATACATCATATAGTATATGTATATGTCTATTGTTATATTTAATTTTTATAGGTGATAGCGAATTCAATAATTTGGATCATACTAACAGCAATATACATAATATCGAGGAGAATGTTGTAACAAATGAAGATAATATACAATGTAGCTCATCGCCTGAAAATCAAATTATGCAACAATTGCAGTCGATACAAATGAGTCTTCCAAGAAACTTAGGAGTATTGGTTCAAAAGGCATTAAATAATTTAAATGATAAACAGAAGGTATGAGATTAAAAATACAGAATACAAACATACACAAAACAGAATATCCCAGCAAACGAGAATGGATTGGATTAGATAAATACGTATAAATCAAGTTTTCGAATCCATCGCGCCATCCGCAAAAAAGGTATTGAATTTTGAGACTGAGTACACTGAATACGTTTAGATAAATATAATAAAAATGGACTCTAATGAATTCATATAGGTTCAGAAAATATGCTAGTTTGCGATCTAGAAAGTGATGTATCGTTGGGAAGCATCTAAATGATAGAAATATATGATGCGTTTCTTCCTGAACCTTAGTACTATACATAGAATATACAAGATTACAGATTTATGTAACTTCCGAATAATCTGCACTATCGTGACAATGGCTATATATAGAAATTATTTTGCCATCGTGGATCCGTTATACACTTTGTATATCACATCGGGGTTCAGGAGGCAAAGAGTTATGTATATTATCTCGTTGCATGTTTTTTAATGATATATCTTGTTGAGATCGATGACTAGTTAATAGATCTCCTTTGTTAGACAATTCTTCAATGCCGCAAGTTAAATAACAAATTAGTCGCATTGAATATTAGGTAAGATTCCAAAAGTAAATTAACAATACGTAATTGAATTCAATTAAATTCTTTCATTTCTGTGCACATTGAGTGGAATACAAAAAGTAAATAACTCCGTAATTCCCTGATTTAAGCGGATTACAGATAGAAAAGTGATTTAAAAACTTGCTTCGACATCTTGAATGAATAATTTTCAATATTTTAAAATAATTTCTCGTTTGTTGGGATTTCAGCTTTTTGATACAGCTTGTATGTAAGTACAACGGATTAAACTGAGTCAAAAAGTCCCTGTATCATTTTGTAATTTTCACAATAGTTAATAAGAAATGATAAAAATTTAATTGGAAGAAACAAGGCGTCGAGTGGCGATTCGCTGTTTGACGCCTTGTTTCCGCGATTGACTCGCGATCTATAGATTCGGGTTCAATCCCCTGTGATTACATATGCGATTTTTCGCATTTAAGAAGCCGAAATGATTCTATCTATTGCATGATTAAGCACCTTTAATCATCAACGATTCTCTCTATTATATAATACATTGATTATATTATATAATACATTGATGACACAAATATCATTGAAAGACGTTGTAATTCGATTTCTGGGATATTGATTGGAAGCACACATATATTGTATTCACTTAGTTGGAGAGCGTCCACGTCGATGATCTTGACACGTTATCAAGTCATAACTCTTACAAAGAGAGGCAAGAATTGTAAAATACTAAAAGGAATGAGCCATAGCTCATTCAAAAGAAGAGATTGTACATTTATTAATATTGAGAAATTACAAACTAACACAAAACTAATAAATTTTTTATAGATTCCTTTGATTGAACAGTTTAGAAATATATAACATAATAACATAAAGTACAGGCGATAGGAGTTAACGCTGGTTATCAATTAGCGCAATTGTTCTTAATATTAAATATATATAAACCTTGACCTTGAATGTTTCCACTCATGATTTGAGTCTTCATCAGCAATCTTTTCCCCTAACATAATGGTTGGATTATTACAAAATAATAAATCCAACATTTTTCCTCTCAAAAAATTGAATCGTTAATTGTGAGATAAGTCACATACTCACAAAATTAGAAAGCTGAGAATGAGAACTCAAGCTAAAATTATATAAATGATTAAATTATCGTATGTATAAATTTGAAAATTAATAATCACTTCCCTTTACACAGTGGACGTCTCAACACTGAACAATAAATATGTCATGCAACATTTTGTACATCGTTAATAAGTTAAAAATTATCGTCAAAATTTTTAAATACTGAGAGAACAATTTGTGTCTTGTCATTTCGATCGTCGGTTGAATAATGATTGTTAAACAAGTAATATAGCGGTCAATTTGAAGACAAACAAAATATAGTTTATAACATGTATTACGAACAAGCATAATAAGCTTATAGTTTATTAAGAATTTCAGTGTAAGCATGATAAGGCAATGGTACCATGTTGTGAATTTAGCCCATTGATTAATGTGCATATTGATATCATCTTCGATATCAATCATTTGTTATAATAATTCTCCACATCCAGAATCTCCACATTTTGCCATGAATCAAAGTCATGATCGTTTTGCAATCTATAATCTGTAATCACCAAAGAATGGATGTTTGACTATATGCTTTTGATGTTTAGAAAATCAAACCATGAGTGGAAATGTTCAAGATTTATATATTTAATATTAAGAAGAATTGCACTAATTGATATCAGCTTTAACTCTTATCGCCTGTACTTTATGTTTACTAATATTGTTTGAGTGGATGGGCTTTTGATTCTGAGAAAAGTATACAGAGTGTATCTGAAATAACGCTCACCAATCATACAGTACTATTCTTAAAAAACTGAATCGAAAAGTCCTCTACCATTTTGCAATTTTGGTAATAGATAATGAGATATTAACTTCTAAAGATTGCCGAATAAATGAATAAAATTGCGATGTATAAGACAATTTTAAGATATTTTTCAGTGTTCCTTGTGAAATATTTCTTAAAAAACTCTTAAAGATATCTAAAGTTGTTTTATATGTCGATTTTAGACATTTTGCTCATTGGATAATTAAAAAAGTATTGCGAAAATTGCAAAATGAGAATTTTTCGACTCAGTTTTTTTAATTAATATAATATAGTATATATTAATATACTATAATAAGGAATAGCACTGTATGATTAGTGGACGTTATTTTAGAGCGATTGGTTCTTACTTATGGATCCGTAATTTATGGAATCGTGTTGCAATCTTTTAGTTGCTGATTGTCCATGCTCACATCTAAATATTTTATTATGACGTACGGAAACCTCATTCGAATGTATTTTATCCTTGTATTTTATCTTTGTTTTACCTCTAATAAATGATAATATTATACGATATATGATATGGCAGAGCGGAAAGGTTGTGAACTTAGAACATAAATGCTATAACAATTTTGGTCACAATGCAAGCTCCACAAATGGAGAACGACACCATTGCAGAAAGTTACAATGATAGATTTAAAATGCAGATTAATATATAAAACAACTGTCAGTTAACGCTGACAGTAATGCGTGTAAATCTATTTTCCATAATAATTCATGTAGCAAACAGATAGTAGTCTTAAAAAAATAGAGTGTACAAATCATTTGCTTTGTAATATGTCCAAGAAATTAAAAATCGTGCTGAAGCAACTCTGTCAAAGACATATAAATATTTTATCGAGATATGAAATGTTGTAAAAAATATTTTAAAAATACGCAAAGAGGTAATATAGGCAGTTTCTATATGAAAAGAAGAAATCTTAATATTATAATGGAATTATGAAAAGATACTGAACTACCTAGAGTCAAACTTCCTAGAGTCACGTTTTTGATAACTTTGAGTTTTAGTTTTGAGCATAAATGGTGTAAGGAATACGGTTATAAATGTGAGGATGATCGTGTAATGAAGAAAAATTACGTATTCTGCATATCTCTATTTAAAAATATAGGTTGTTATCTAGTCACTCACTCGATAACTTATTATTAAATATAATAAATTTTGCAATTGTTTATTCGATAATTTGCAAAAAAATTGGCGGAAAGCGTATTAATTTTGGCAAACGAAGCTCTTACAATGCTAGAGTAGGTATCACTAAGACAACAAAGTTTAACAGCGTCTAAATTTGGAGTCAACCAAATTTTTTATGTGTAAATTATAATTGAAATTGTAATGGTTTGCTTTCAATTGATTCATTGACAATTGTCAGTGACAATTGTCAATGAATCGATTATATAACAACGCCTGTTTGTTTAGCCTGTCCGAGTTCGTTCTTAATTAAGCTGATCAGGTAATTGCCTCGATTGGGTTTAAGGTTTAATAGTCTCCAGGATACTTATTGAATCGGTAAATATGACATTTCGACATCCATTTTTTTGGGTAATGAGTAAAGTTTGTAGTATGGCCCAGGCCTTCGCCGAGAAGACGGAGATTTTCGGAGAAAATGGCATTCTGAAATTTAATCTGGAAAATAAATGCCCGCGCCAGCCGCAGACAATTCATTCAACTTAGAACCATCTGTGTAGAAGATAGAGTGGATAGTGAAAAACTCAGAAGATTCCTTGAGAAGGAATTCAGATTGGATGATCGTTGGAGAGCTTGATTTATTTAAGAAGGATATATCAATAAAAGATTGAGAAAGATGAATACATACTTACAGTCGAACGAAAAGAAGGGAAGGATAAACGGTGGACAGAGCGAAAGGTATGTTTGTGAGTAACAAACTCTTTCAGGCATGGAACATTCTTCAGTGCTTTCTTCCGGAGTTGTTTAGGGCGATAAATTCACCTCCTCGGTGAATGAGAGTGGGCTTGCAGAGGACTCCTCTTCAGGTGCTGTTGCCATTTCCCATAGTCTGCCTCCTAAGTGTAGAAAAAAGTGTGCCACTGAGCTCCCAGGTGCATGCTCCATCCGTAAATTAAGTGTATCGCATGACCCGTGTATCAGAATATCGATTATTAATTTTATTACTCTTATTACAATGAAGATAGCCAGCACTCCTGCGCTGGCTAAAGATTATGAAGTTCCTCCCATGGCTCCTTATGCTATTGTGTTAAACATTGCTGGTCACAGAAAACATGATGTGGAACGTTCGATCGTAGACGATCGATGTCTTCGTTGTTGTAAATTCCGCTGGTTGCTAATGATGATGGGCTGGTATAATGCCATGTCGATTTCGATGGTTGGTGATGCAAACACTTCGACAGGTTTGGATATTAATCTAAACCAGATTTCGTGAATTTTGTACATGGTGGCTAAGATATCATTGCAGTTCTTTTATATGTCCGTTTTTGATAAGATCTTTGATCTTTGGTAGTAAGAAGAACGAGACTCCGATGAGTTCGTTGTAACATTGCTCAGCATAACGTAGCTTGACTTCCACCGGGATGCATTTTACTAGGTGGATCACTTCTCCAGTTGTTACGTAGTATATCCGTGATTCTATAAGCCATTTCGTTCGGCACTATGCTTGCTAGAGTTAGTGCTTTTTCTAGTATCTGCTTTTCCAGGACGCACTTCATCCATTATGTCCTGGTACAATTGTGTGAGCTGTGTTTTAATATGTTTTTCTACGTATATGAATTTGGAATTTACGTAGAGAAAAATGTCTAGGTTTTCAATTGTAACTTTCGATCTATTATGGAAAGTGCGTCCCTTTTCTAAAATGAGAAGCTTCGGGTGTTCCGTCTGGGCTAGCCTGTACCCGCAGATGTCGATGTCCGATGTCTTGGCGAAAGTGGTGCATTGAGTCGTGTAGATTATGGGTGTCGACTGATTTTCCTTAGGTAATAGTTTTGCAACTAGTCCTTCGTATAAGGTATCATACTGCTCGAAATGTATAGTGAATAGTAGTCCAGAGAGTCTTTCAACATTATTTAATGAATATGAATACAGAAGTGTTCAGGCAAGATCTCAGTTTTGATCTTTGATGAAGCCAAAACTTGGCTTCGTATCGCTCGCGCTATAGACTTGGCTACAGAAAAACGCTTGTTGTTTTTTATCGTTTCAGTGGCTCGATTGCTTCTGAGCCCGAGTCGAGAGAGTCTCGAAGTTATATAGCTATTTTCGTCGCTAGTTGACCAATCGTGTGATCACTGCGCTCGGTTGTATTATGCTACGTGGCGAAGAGGCGAACCCTGTCTCGCCGTTCTGACGCTTATTCCGATAAGATTCGGTTTCATGTGCATGTGTGTGTGTATGTATGTGATAAAAAAAATATGTAGTGGGCTCTTTTCCTATACATCGTTGGTGCGACATTTACAATAATATGCCACATAATAAAGGGACATGGTCAATGGACAGAGGAGGCCCGAATGTTTCTGCTCCTTCTGAGTCTATAGTAGCCAGGTATTAATGGGCAATGGGTGCTCGAGGGCATGATAATTTACCCTTCGGATGAGTATCTCCAGAGATCGTAATCTTGATGGAGGCTTGCACGAATACATTGTCCCAGGTTCCGTATCGGTGTATTGTGAATCGGAAGATTGTCGTTCACGGCCGATCCGACCAAGGTAACGCTCCTCAGATTCGTTGTGTTCTGTTTGATTCTATCAATTATTGCATTTGCAATTCTTATGGTGCCTGCTTCATGAAGTCTTTTGCAGCTTTGTTCGCCTATTTCTTGCAGGTATTTTCCGTTGTGTACCACTGATACGTGAGAATGCATCCCGCAATAATGGATTGTCTTATCTATTTCTATCTTGCACTGGATGATGATTATCTTGTCATAATCGCTCAATTGCATCAACTGCACGTATAAGTCAAAGAGTTATGTTGAATCCCTCACCCCGGCAGCCGTATTCCACGAGTCCCATTGCCGTGGGTAGGAGTATCGTTAATAAGAGCAGAAATATGTTTATGCGTCGGCATCCATAGTTTCACTACCGGTGGTGTCCTTCGATGGCCGATGCTGATGAACCCTTCTCACTTTGGGGTTGATGGAACAGAGTTTGTGTTTATCTGCACGTATCACTCGAGTACTTTTAACGCCTATTTTGACGTTGTTATTCTTAAGAATTTCTGTTATCTCGTGTGGTTCTGTTATCTCACATACTTGTCGCTTAATTTATGAGTGGGCTGTTTTAACAAGAACGCTTTATCGCCTATTCTAAATACATGCGGGTTTAATTTCTTATCATAGTACCGCTTAGACCTACTCTTGGCGTGTTTCAAATTATCGTAGGCTATCTCTTGAATGTCTGTTATTCTATTATATAAGGTTTCGAGATAGTCAGTATAGCTATTTATCTTCGGGTAGAATCTCATTACAGTACCCGCGCTGTCTTTGCGAAGATTAACTCATGGGATATATTCCGTACCCTCATGCACATTTGAGTATGAAAAACATGCGAATTTTAAATGCAGGTTCCAGTTTTTTTTATCCTGGACGACCTGTTTTAGATATTCTCACAGCACCTAGATTGTGATGAGATTGTTTGGAGCCATTAGCCTGCGGCCTATATGCCACAGTATATAGTTATATCATACGATCTTAAATTTTTTTGCTATTGCCTTTGTGGATGGGTATTGTTTAATAAGGAAGTTCCACAAATTAAAAATAATATTCTCTTTATTACACTATGTACAGAGGTACCCGTCGGTACTTATTGAGAGAGTTTGTGGTGTCTTGCGGCGCGTGTGTGATGTATGTGTAAGTGTCTAATCCTCTTCGGAGTTCTCGATATCTGAGTCTGTCTCGAAGAATTGGCGTGACAGCCACCGGTTGAGTCACTTCCTCTTTCTTCGTCCTAGCATCTTTAGGCGGTGTCGCTGGCAGAGCTTATCGGCGGCCCAATTCCTCCGGCAGCGGTCGTGACGATCTCGGCGGCCACAAGGAGCTCGTACTTGTCTGTTTATGTAACCGAAGTCGTCTCCGTCGCAGATCCTTGACGGAGAAACTCTCTCGCGGGAGTTCAAGAGGTATCAATCTCCACAGGAAGAGAGTTATCCCCGAATCGAACGGTTTCTTCGTCGATGGCTCCTCTGTGCGAGGGGGACCGGAGTAGTCCCCGGCGACGTTTCCGTGCAGCTTGTAGCCCTTTAGCTCGCCAGGAAGAGAATTCCACAGAGGTCCGAGTGGGACTCGCTCTGCTCCACGAAGACCCGGTAACGAGCTCACTTCGTGAGTATGCAAAGGCCCTTGATGAGTTCGCTTTGCTGCAAAGGCCCTTTAGAGAGGAGCTCGCTTTGCGAGGTTACGCAAAGGTCCTTGACGAGTTCGCTTTGCTGCAAAGGTCCTTTAGAGAGAAGCGCGCTTTGTGAGGTTACACATCAAAAAATGTTCTGTCACCAGAATAGAGGCTCTTTTCGGAGCTCACTCTATCCTGAGTGAAGAGGCTGAAAACCTCCCGCAGAATCCTACTTCTATGCATGATGAACTATTCTTGCGCGCGAGTTGCTGCTAGGCCGCGTGGGCTTTTTGCGGCGGCGGTCGGGACTCGCGCTGGGCGGGCGCTCGGTCAAGCGGCATCGGACGTGCGATTCAGCAGCGGCGCGGATCGCGCGCGTATCCCGGTGACTCTATTAGTGATGCTTTAAGCCGCTACAGCCTTCATTAGGCTGTTCAGAAAGAGAGTGCCCTGATTGATCAGGAGTGCCTTAAGGGCTCCGTATATAAAATCGTTAATGAAAGCATTCGTTACATCGATCGCTGCTGCATTTCTAAAGGATATCGCTGTGACTTAGATAGTAAGTCCTGTATAGTAAGTATATACGAGTTACGGGCGCGCGAAGTGATTCCATAATATCTATCGATATCTTGTCGAAAGCTGCGTCTGGGATATCAGTTAATATCATTGGTTATTTTATCTTGCGGCGTACTAATTTTTTTAACTGGCAATTGCTGTAGTTGCATATGTATGTACGTTTGTTTTCATGCGCGACCAGTAATATTTGTCACGAATCAATCTTAGTCATGCCCTTATGATCTCCTATCGCTGACGCGTGATATTCATGAATTATTTCTTTTCTTGCTCGTGAAACGGTGTTATGATTTCATTTTTACAATGGTCACTAAGATTCCTGTGTTGTCTAATATTGTTTTTATTTTACTGCGAATCCTCTCCCATGGTACGCTATCGAGGTCTCCACGGCATATTGAGAAAGATCGTAACCCGAGTTCTAATAAAGAGTATATCTGTTTCGTCAAATATCTCTTTCTCTGTTATATCAGAAGCTTTCTTTAATCGTTAGAATGATTAGTTGCTTGCTTTTTCGCTTGGAATTGGTCGGACGCGAGCTGGATTACATCTGATGGTAACATCTGATATCTCTGGAAGCATTCCTTCGGCCAAAGCTTGTGCGCCTTTATCACACGGTTCACCTTTCTGAGAAACGAATACTATTAGGTTATCCTTTCGGGAGATTATGTTTTGACGTATTATCTCGAATCGTATGTGATTATCTGTGTTTAGATCATATGGATCCGATGTGTCGAAAAGCGTGATTTCGCTTTCGTTATCGCTTGTTATCGCTGTCATCGTTGCTGTCGCTGTCACTATGATTTATGCTATCGTCGTCTGAATTATAAACGTTGCTCTGTTCGTCCATTTTGTTTTTAAAGTCTCGTTATCGCTTTTAGGGGATATCTCGTCAGATATGTCTATCGACTAGAATTCGGGATGGACCTAGTGCATCAAGGATTTTTCAGTGTTTGGGTGTCCAATCGAACAAAGACTCACTGTCGGAATCAGCACGTGTAAGAGGATATAGTTGAGCATAGGAATTTGGCTGAGGAACTGGGTTTCTAGATAAGGCATCCGCAGTTACAGTTTATTTTTCCTGCCTTATAATCGTATTCGGCAAATTTTAAATGCCATCAAATTAGGCATGATGTTGAATCTTTCACCGAGTGAAGTCATATGGTAAATTTATTGCTATATAGATATGATCTAAAGTGATTGGTGGCAATAAATAATTGCTAGATTTTTTCTCGATAACGTAGTAACGTAGTTTTGTTCGGCGTTATTTAGCAATCTGGACGCGTATGCAATGTGTCTATCTTTTCCGATCTCGCCCTGGCTTAATATTCCGCCTATGGCGTAACTTGAGGCATCCGTTGTTAAAATGAATAGTTTTGTGAAATGATGTGTGAAATCTGGGTGAAATCTAAGTAATGGTTCTTCGCATAAATTATCGCGAAGGGTCGTAAAAGCGGTCTCTTGCAAGGTTTCTCGAAGCTCTTATCTTTTTTTAAAAGCATCGTAAGTGATTTGGCCATCTGAGAGAAATTGTTAATAAAGCGACGGTAATAGCCTGCTAGGCCGAGGAACTGTTTTATATTTTTAGCGTTACGCGGTCGTGGGAAATTTTTTACTGTCTCAATCTTTTTGAGGTTAGATCGCACGCCTGTCTCACTGATAACGTTTCCCAGATAAATGACTTCCTTTCTAAGAAACTTGCACTTATCTGGTTTCAAGTTGGCTTTGTGTAATCGTTTGGCTAATTTATTAAATTTTTGGGCGTGTTCTGTTAGGCTACTTGCGTATATATATTACGTATTATATATATTGCATATATATATTACGATGTCATCTAAGTAAACAATATAAATAGTTCTATGCCCTGGACACCTGTGCATTTAAAACTCTATCTAATAGTCTTTGAAACGTGGCTGGGGCGTTTTTTAAGAATGACATGCGTTTATATTCGTAATGACATTAAGGTGTGAAAAAGTTGTCTTTTGCGCATCTTCCGTGGACATCCGAATTTGATGAAACCCTGATGTTAAATTGAATACACTGAAATATTTCGCGCTTCCTAGTCGGTCTAAAATATCTGTTATATTGGATAACGGATACGCGTCTCCAAGTATCTTTTCGTTTAATGCGCGGAAATCGAATTACTAAACGCCAACGTTTATTCTCTTTTAAATCCGCCTTTTTAGGGACTATTCACAAAGGAGAATTGTAGAGAAATTCTGACTCCGCTATTATGTTTTGCTCTAACATGTTGCCTATTTGTTTATTCTTATGCGCGGGCGAGAACCTATACTGTTTTATGTATGTTATGTATAGGTATAGGTATAGGTTGGTTGTTGGTAGTATTAATTTTGTGTTCCATCGCAGTGGTACTCAACTTTTGTCCGGGAGTAGGAAGAGATCGTGTTTATCGAGAAGATTCATTACATGTTCTGTTTCTTCTTTGTTTAAATGTTCTAATCTTAAGAGTTCTTGAACCGCTGATCGGTTTGTTGTATGACATTAATCTCGGTTCGAGTTTCGCGGCCTATTGCTGCCTATCTCGTCTATTTCCTGTAATGTGAGATACGATTTCCTTATCGACTTCGCATGTATTAATTACTTATATGTATGCTTTGCCCTTCCTGTTTGTGACTACCGCGTCTCCAAGATAAACGTCATCGCAAACCCTAAAGCGCGGGACGGATTCAGTTTCGATATTGGAATTATTTACCCTAAGGTAGAAAATCTCTTGAGATCGGGCTGGAATAGTTATCGTTTGATCAGTGAAATTTGATATACGATTTCCTTTCCACTTGATATATCTCTCTAAGAGATTTAAGTATCGTGGAAGAAATCGGAGCCTAAGATCTCTTCCTGCGCGATGGGGAAATTATCTGAGATCATGTGCAGTGCAATTGGAATGGCTTATTATGCTAATTTTGATAGACTCTAAGGTCTCGACGGCTCTTCGTGATACCGCTAAAGTACAGAGGGTCGTCATTTCGAATAATGATTTCTGAGTCAATTTTTCGTGATTACGTTGAGAGCCGCTCCCGTGTCTATCATGGAACTAATCTCTCGTGATAAGCCAATCGTTACTATTGTTACTGTCGGGGCATGTGAAAAGTCTTTAGGATTTAAGACCGTGATTCGAACTTCTCTTGATCTCGCGATTCTCTTTCTCGGCTTTTATTGAGTTCATCGGTCTGATATTCCTCTTTTCGTTCGTCGAGAGCATGCTACGTCGAGAGCGTGCTACGGTGTTCCGACGAACCTGGCGAATTTCCTGACGCGTTTCTTTACGTGTTGTTAAACTGTTTTCCTACATTCGTCGATAGTATGATCGAGATTTTTGCAGTATCGACATACATTTTCTAATCGTTTTTTCTGTTGTTATTGTTCGCGAATTTTGAACGGTATAAGAATTGTCGTACTTTCTGTTGGGCGCTGTAGTTGGCGTGTTATATCGCACGATCTGCTTGATTCTGGCGCGTCGCGATGTGGTTCGTATTGCCCAGGACGACGGTATCTATTCTGTGGCATATCCGTATTTCGGCGTGGCTCAGAATTCCGTGAGTGACGATGGTAATCTTGCGCATATCGGCTTCTCGATGGGTCTCGTGAATAATTGTCCGAGCGATAACCGAATGATTTGGTCGAGTGATCCTCATCGGAATTAGGTGTCGTGTTTCTCTCTCTTTCTCTCTCTCTCTCTCTCTCTCTCTCTCTCTCTCTTTCTCTCTCTCTCACACAGTCGGACCGGAGGTCTTGTTTCGAATCATTGTTTATCTTGTTCTTGTCATTTCGCAATAATTTTAGTAGCGGCGAAGGCGTCCGTATGTTGCCGGCGCATTTCCGGGCTTATCTGCAGTCAGTATTTCTAGGGGAAGGCCCTCGTAAAATGATCGCGCAATTAAGCTATCAATCGGAAATAAAACGCGTATCTCATGTCCCTCTGTCTCTTCTTTCGGCGTCGAGAATCGCTGAGTCGAGATCTTTTACGCGACTAATAGTCTAATACGTATTCACGATTTTAGATAAATAATACTCAATTCGCCGCGGTATTGATTAAAATGATTTTGGATGAGTCGAAGGCTCCGGTCAATAAGTCTATCAATTCGATAATAGTATTACAAGGTTCGTCCTCGACATAGTACGCGTAACTTATTTATTAATAATTTGGTCAAGTTTCTTTCTTCTGCTTCTGTATTTCGCGTGTTTTTCTACATGCTCGGGTAAAATTGCCTAATGATATATTATAATCATCAAAATATGGAATCAATTCCGTGGCTTTCCTGAATGATATTTTTGGGCCTGGTGATTCGTCAGAGGCGAAATTATTCCTTGCTGGAGTTTCTCGGGAGAGTGCATAGTCGAAATTAAGTGGAGGTGGATTCATCGTCTCTTGGCGTGTGTTGGTCGCGTATTTGTCTAAACTTGTCGTGTCTGTCTGTCGTGTGAATCTTGCCAACGTTTTTCGAATTTGCGTTTCTCGCGAAACTCCTCTTCTCTGGCGGACATCGATCTATAGAATTTCTCGCGCTTGCTATCTAATTGGCGTTTCGTCTTTTCTATTTCCTCTAGTTTTTGCCTAAGTGCGTTTTCGTGCGCTTGGATGCGGCGTTCTTTCTCTTTGACCGCGTTTTCTATAACTTCTAACTCTTATTCTTTCGTGACTAAATCTTTTGCTCCACCTTCGACCAACGATTCGTATGCTTTGGCTCCCGCGGCGGAGCTTTGGGTAGAGGTTTATTCTCACTGCATGTATGTCCATTGCAGAAAGATTCTAAAAATTCTGGTTTTTCGTTTATGTTGAGAATTTGTAAGGATGTAAAGAGAAAGGGGGTGATGAAAGAATTAAGCGAGTTAATCAAAGGGTTAGGGAAGGTGTCAAAAGATTAACGAAGGGATCAAAAGAGTTACTGGAAGAGTTAAAGGAGATATCGAAGGTATTAATCAAAGAGTTAAAAGGGTTATCGAAAAGATTAACCAAAGAGTTGAAAGGATTAGCAAAAAGATTGAAAGGGTTAATCAGATAATCGAAAGAGTTAATCAAATAATTGAAAAGGTTAATTAAATAATTGAAAGGATTAATCAAATAATTTAAAGGGTTAATCAAATAATTGAAAGTTAATTAAATGATTGAAAATCAATTAAATGGATCGAAGGGATTAATCAAGAAATCAAAAGGGTTCGAACGCATCGCTGTCACCAGAAATGTTGCGTCACGGTGATTCAGAATCCAAAAAATATAATTTGGGAGAGTGTGAGTCGTAGCTTACGAGAATCTCAAGTTCGATTAATTTGATTATTGTTGTCGGATCTCACCAATGATTAAAATCGTAGACTCGGAGTTATCATAAGGTCTATTTCCCGAGATATAAATATTCCGTGAAGTCGCGTATCATGTCAGTGTAAGGCAGGAAATCGTTGGCCGATTTCGCGGAATAATTACTTCACAAATTTGACATTGTTCAAATCTTTCTGTTATACCGATCGGAATGTAGTACCTCGTGGTAGAAGCTACGGTCGTAAGGAACTTTGTTTTCGTAGTATTCGTCGCAAATTATCACGTTATTAATATTATGGCGGTAAAAGAATGAAATACAGCACAATGCTGTGTCCAGCCATGCTTGATAGAGTAACTCTCGAACTAGATTATTATGTCTAATTATCCTCGGAGGGCACATGTGTGCATTACTAATTAATTATATGTTATTATTAGGCGAAGCAGATTAGCGAATCTCATTTTCTGGGATTATAGCCGGAGTATAGATTCGGTGCAGAAATATTATTGTAGCACTCTCGACAAATCGGAGTGGAATTTGTTTCGCGGTTCAAAAGAAGTTAAGCATGCAGCACTCGCGGTGCTTAACCACGTGATAGGGTGCGTCGGTGATCACTGGATCGATAGGGCGGGCACATATGTAATGCGTGTTATAATTAAATATTAGTTAAATAATTATTAATAATTATACTTTATTTAATTGAAGTAATCACTAACAGTGCAATGTAATTCAACTACACTGTATTAGGCTAGAACAATTGATAGAGATGGTAATCCACTTAAGAGATTGTTTATGAATTGTTAATGTTAATAATTAAGATTGGTGTAACGCGTCGCGGATATTTATTATTCAGAAAAAGGCAGCTGCTGCTTGAAGAGCTAGGCAGATGCAGCTGGTCCACATATGCGACTCTAATGCACGGACGATCCTTACTCAAGAGTGTTTTAAGTATCACCACATATGCATCGGCACCAGTCTGTCGCGCTGGAGACGGTAGTATTTCGTCATAGCGTCGAATCAGAAACAGTGATCACCTTTGTTGCTAATAATAATTATATTGTTAATATAATTATAAACCAGATATCTCGAATAGAGATATCTGGTTTTGTTAAGTAAAAGAGGTGAGCGCTTCCTTCCTTCCTTCGTAGAAAACAGCGAGGCTTCTTCGTCATGATGAGTGTTGTTTTAATAATTAATTTTAGGAACGGTTGCGATAATCGTTATTTAATTAAGGATTGTTTATGGATTTATTCAATGAGAATTACTGAGAATTGATTAACAATTACATATATTTTACTTGAGTATTACAATATTATTAAAGTTATATTAAGACAATAGATTAACTAAATTAGAATAATATATTAAGTTGCAATGAGATTGAAATAGTAAGATATCATCTTTACACAAGGATTGAGTCGGGAATAAGAATTTGACGCGCAACTAATTACGTGGAATAGAAGCTGGTGCGATTACACTAACCGGGTTCGTACTATTGGACGTGTCGCTCGATCGCTCTGAGTGGCGTCGGTTCTCTCACTACGTCGGGATGGCGCGCTGTGTTGGTGATGGAGGCTTCAGCTCTCCCACCTGCTCAAGACAGGGCCTCATCCCTAGGGAGGAAATATGCAGGATCGTATCTATTAAGAATACAGGGATGTCTTTATAAGATATATATGCGCAGGGACGTTTCCTAAAGAAATATATTTTAGGCGTGCAAGGACGCAGCCTGCTTTATTATTGTCTATAATTCTTACTATTAAGATATTACAAATAGCATTACTATAATTGTTTGACTTATGGTCACGACTAGGTGCCGCGATGTTGAAAACATGTACGTGGAAATTTTCCGTAACGTAATATCAATTCCACTGGCATTTTGAGCTACGGAACTTACGTCTCCATATCCTCGAAAGTTAAGTCGCGTACCGGACGAAGCAATAGTCTTGCCGGACCATGCACTAGATTCCGAATCGAACGATAGTCCTACATAATCCCGATTCGCACGAACGTATCGCATATGGATAGATTTCGCGGAACACATTTTCTAATCAACAAACGATTTTCGCACCTTCGCATATCACAAAACTCTCTTTCGAGAATGCCGAAAATTTCGGAAACATCGCGAGTTTTCCGCCCGGAACTCTAAGAAATTAAATTGTTCGCCAGTAGTTACAATAGGCCAGTTCTAACTCATTTTCTCTGAGGGGGGTAAGGGATGCGGGGGGTACTCGTAGACGCGAAGGGGATGGCGCGGGATACTCGTAGGTGCGGGGAAGGAGGGAGCAGGCGCGGGAAGATCTCGGCGCCACTGCTGCCGCCTATCGCGATCGTCGCCGCCACTGCCTTCTGTAAGATGAAAAAATAATATAAATAAAAAATTATATATAACAATATAAAAATAATAATTGTATAACATAAAATATATAAATATATAAATATAAATAATATATATAAGTATTATATTCCTTTAAATTTTATCGATAAAATTTTATCAAACTTACAATTCCAATCTTCCGGCTCCGGATCAGGCTCGGAGAGTTTCGCTAAGAAGAAATCACCTTCTTCCTACATACTCTTCTCACGATTCCAACATCTTTCTGCACGTATAATTTGCGCATTGTTCATGAACCCTCTTACTCTGATATAGCTTCTATGTATCTCCTGAAAAAAAGCATTATACAAAGTGAATTATAACAAGATAATTAGAAAATACTCTATCTATAATTTATACTGAACTTACTCTATCTATAATTTATACTGAACTTACTCTATCTATAATTTATACTGAACTTACTAGAGGAATTATTAAAACTCCAAACTCGTTCCGTAACTGGAGTCGTATGACTCTCAGATCATGCTGTACTGAAAAAATAAGAAGTAAAAAAACAAATTCACTAAAATATTTGATACAAATAAAAATGAAATTACTCTTTCAACGGGATACTTATAACGGATCTCGATCAATTCTCTCAGATTGCTCATTATCGCAGGAAAATTTTTCGATAAAAGTTTTTTTTCTAAAAAATCACAAAATTTTCACTTTTATTTTCACTATAACTTAATCACATAAATGTACAAAACAATTCTACCACCTACCATAAATGGTAGAATACTCTTGCACGTTTATAAAAATCACTCATTGCAATATATTAAATACAACTCTTCATGCTAATTTCACGCGCGGACACAGCAAAGACTGACGCTGAGAAGCATCCTTTGCCACAGCGAGGCTATCTAGGATACATTTGCGCTGCATATGAAACACTTAAGATCATAAATGTTTACAGACTATGGAACTATAGAACTCTAGATGTCACAAAAAATGTGTAGGTACAAGGGTTCGCATGTTAGAGAAAGATAGAGCGCGCTCGATGACGTTATAGCGCGTAACGTGATATCGGGACGGAAAAAATGAATCAATAGATTACAAATCTCTTATTTTTATGACGTAGTTTTTTCAATACGATTTTTACTAGCGCGTCAAGACAAAGGATGGAGAGTAGAAGAAAATACATATAGTGATATGAACGAAAATTTTTGTATTGACATCTTATTACATCGTTTTATTTTTTTCATACGTATTAAAAAGCCAGTAGTTCGCAATCGACAAGCTGATGTCCATTGAAAATGTCGCTATCGTATAGCGTTCGCAGACGCAATGTTGGAGAATCGAATATACTTGACATCAACCGTATCGAATCGGGCTATTCGCTCGAACGTTACGTCGATACGCAAACATACATCGTAGCGTCATTTCGGTTATCGTAATGCGTACAGATGAAGAATTGAGACGTGCGAGTATAGCATCGTTCAGCAAACGCAGATAGTTAGCGGTCCAATGCTTATAAAATTGTCCTTGTATTCATTTCGAAGCATTTTGTAAATATTCCATCGCTGCTCATAGAGACTCTTCCACGTTTCGAAAGAGCGACGATTCGTGTCCGCGATGATCTCCCAAGGTGATCTCCGCGTAATTCGGTGGGTCAACATGGATCCAATTTCCAAAAATTTGTCCGTATTCGTCAGATCGTAACGTCTGCTCAGTAAACGCACCGCATGTTTCGTACTGTGCACATACATAAAAAAAACATTTTTTAAATTTATATAACGTTGAAATTTACATGTTATATTCCTTCTTCACATCGTTCGATGTCTGCTCTCTTTGGCGAAATACATTTTTTCAACCGTACAAGCGGTATCGCGAGACTGATTGCACCCGCGTAAATTGTGACGTATATGGTAAGGATAATAGGCGGATTCTAACTCAGGTCCTTTGAGGAAGGCGCGGAATAATTGTTATTGAGAGGTAGGAGGGGGGAGGCGCAGGAAAAATCCCGGCATTAGTCCGTTATCGACGTTTACGTAAACTTAGGATCGATCGAGTGATTACATAAACATGACTTTCTGCTATTTTTTCGTCACCCTCCGCCGCCGCTGTCGTCGCGATCGTTGCTTCCTGGCTTGCTTTCACAATACTAGTACTAATATTTCACTTACTGAAATGTTCCATAATATCTTGTATCTCGAAGGACTAAATGTTTCGTTAATGATTTATTGCTTGTTATTATTTCAACAAAAACTTGTGTTTTACTCGGCGGATTGCAACTAACTTACTCGTAATGCTGCCGAGAAGCGCCCTTCGATGCGAGCGCTCGCACGTTGCATTCAAAAACTAAAATATACTAAGACTTCATCTCTTGATATAATATAGCTAGAATCATATACGCATTCTAGGACAGCGGCTGCGATATGAGGAATCCTCGCAAAATCGGTAATTATGGTCCTTTGAGAATCTCCTGATGGTAGAAGGCGAAAGGAGGTGAGTTTTTCTCGATTGTGAGAACTCCGCATTTGATTATTCGGTCGAACAGCACGCTTGATCTCTCTGGTTCTATGTAATGAGTTATAGTGCTCTTGCGAAGGGCTCTTATATACCAATGAACGCGCATTGTTTTTCAGTATTTGATTTTGATGATTTATTTTGATTTGTTTATAATGATTCGTCTTTTTTAATCATTAGGATTTCGAAATATAGGAGTGACTAATGAAATTTGTTTGGACTATTGGAAAAGATTTTCCAAAAATAGAAGTGATTAGAATCGTTTGTTTATGTGTGAACTGAAAAAATAATTAGACTTATCTAGTTATAGAGCCACTAAGCGTGCACACATGCTTTCAATCGAATATTGATAATTAATATAATTTTTATATGATGCTTGCAATTATTTATGATAACTAGTTAAGTCAAATCGATATTCGATCGTCCGTTGTTGACTCCATCCTAGAGATCGCAAATTATTCGTAATTGAAGAGAGAAAAAGAAAAAAATAGTTTTTCTTCACGAAAGAAAAGAATCGTGGAGTCGTCAGAACGTAATAAAACAATATCGATAAAAAAAAATCGATAATTTTAATTAAAATTGTAAAAGTATATTGCAATGGATTAAAAAAAGAATAAAATGAAAAAGACAATTATGAAAACTTTTTGTAATGGTGATATTATTTATATTTAAATCGATGTTACTCGAGACTTTTTACATTCACAAAGGGAAGAATTATTAAGATTAAGTCTCGATAACTGCATAAGAATTATAAGAAAAGAATAGAGCATCAAGTTTGCAGCAAAATACAAATAAACAAAAAATACTTTACAATGGATATATTATAAAGATATTTTTTGTTGAAAAATACAAACACAAAGATCTTTCCATTATAATGAATTTGTTAAAAAAAAAAGATATTTTACAAATGGTAATCTTTGATTGATACCGAATTTAAAAATAATAATATTAATAATTGCTACAATGTGCGAAGTTAATCGATTTCGTTACTCGTTTAAAATATTTCTCACTCAAGAGAACAAACAGAACAGACGTAATTACAATTGTTAAATAACGCTTGACCTAGTTTCGCTAATAAAGAGTGTTGTGGATAATTTTCCCAGTATTTTAACAGACCTTCATTAACATTGGGCATTTCATTAAAATAACATTTAAACTCATGAGGCATATCACTTGTATAATCAAAAGTGTATTTTTGTAACAATGTTTTTTTTATGATAAGACAAAAAAATGATCATTTTTAGTTACAAAATCAGACTGAATATTTTCGTTTTCTGTAAATTTCATTAGTAATATCTATCATATCTTTTGTTTCATTTACAACACAACTTTATCTAAGAAGAATGAATCTTTTGAATCTGGAATCCAGAATAGTAGCAATTGAATAGTTGCAATAAGAGATTTCTGTTCAATATTTTTAAATCGATTCTGAAATTTTTTTATCAACCTTTCTTTTAGGTGATATTCTTCTTTACTGATAGGTTCACATGATTCTAATTGATTTTTTAACATATATAATAACGGTATAACTTGACTACCAGTAACATATTGTTTAATTCTCCAGAAAATACAGTTATTAATTTGAATGATTCCAACAATTGTATAAACTCTTTAATAATTGCAATTCCAATGCTGTTAACATTGTTGGAGCTATAGAATTCTTGCAAAAGAATTAATCGAATTTTGTCAGATATTTCAATAAATGAAGTATGTTTGTTTAATCACATGAATTACAGGATCTGGAAAAGGGTGGAAAAGGGTGCGCCTCGAAAGCAAATCGATCTTTTAATGTCACACTATATTTAAATCATTGATACAGACACTCGTCGAATAGGTAACAATGCATTCGAAATCTTACATGGTTTTAGCAAATTTACGACACGTTAGATTGGAAGACCAAGCGACATGAAGTAATATGAAGGGGAGGAGTAAGGGGGAATTGTGAAGTCCCATCCTTACGCCGCGGGACATTTACGAGCCTCAAGGAATTTTTTCTTTAGTACATCGCGGATATGCGATACGTCATCCTCAAGCGATACAAACCTTAGACTATACAAACTAAATGGATGAAGCGTCGTGGATACCCGTCAGTCGTCATCGGGAGTCACGTTTGTTGTTTGCGAGACACCGCCTGTGACCGTTCGTCAGATCCGAAAGATAAAGACAGAAACAATGACACACTACGACGAGTGGTTCCGCGACTGTCCAGAATGAATCATGTGATAGCCCGTCAGATCATCGGACGTCCGTGTGGGAGCAACTCACAGCTTGAGCCGATATTCGGTGATTGCAAAGCAGATCAAAAGCTTGATTGTTTTCGCAGATACATATGCAGGTTAGCACCGCGTCGCTGACCGCCTAGAAACGCCATGATCCTTCTTACCTGAGTAAGCGAGAATAAGTTCTCTCTCAAGGGATTAATGGATGCGATTGTCACAGTCTTGTTTGTCGTAACCTTTTTGTACTTTCAAAATAGTACGTTCTCTCAAAACATGCCATGCTCAGCTCACATACAAGATCCGACGCAGCCGCACGCGCTTTCTTGTTAGAGAGGAAAAAAGGGATACTGAGAGAGATATGCGCTACGGAGTGATGTAGAAGCGCGACGGAAGCGCTCGGAGCGCGCTCTTTGGTATTTTAATCGCTTTTATTGCTCGGGTGTGCTCGCACATATGTCATAAGTGGAATTCCTTTGTATCGATACTCTGAATTAATTTTATGCCAGAATGTTTTCGTAATAGATCTGAAAGAATTACACTTTTTTAAAAATACATTACAATAGATTAAAAATTTTTGAAATAATAGATTTAAGATTTAAAATGAATTTATAAATCTTTTACATACTAACAGTTCTATCATCTTCTATAATTTTAGCGAAAACCAAATTTAATATGTGCGCGTAATAATTTAAATACTTTTTTGCTAGAAGTGAATTTACTATTGCTTTGTTATGTCCAAGTTTCGCACACATGGAATTGAGGGGTGAACTCATAAAAAACATAATTTACAAAAGATTGTATAAATAAAATTTTTATTTAGAGTTGTAATAATATTCAGAATTGTAATAATAAATTTTTGTTTTCATAATTTTTGTTTCTATAATCGCATTAAGATCTAGCTTGGCTCGTATCCAATTTATTTTTAGTTTTAATAAGACATTGCGTCTTATTGATGCGACGCAACGCTATAAGAAATAGTGCTCCTATGTGTAGTAGGCCAGTAGTATATGCAGCATTGATTCTGAATTGTTGGGTTGATACTGTAAACTTTTCAATAAAAATAACGTGTAAGATACGATGCTTCTTATCAATTTAAAATAGATATAAATGTAATTGTGATGCTTATCAATATAAATTGGAAGTAACGTGCAAATGCGATGTTTCTTATCATTTCTTGACAAAGGTACTTATTTCATTTATAATTTATTGCATTCATCAATAATTTTTGTTTTACTTTCCTTTCTTCTATTATTAAGAATGTTCTTAATAATAGAATAATAACTCGTGTAAACTTGCTTATCTTCTATCTCACTGTCAGGGACGTAATGCTTTCAGTAATGAACAAAGAAAGAAGAAGTCTTAGGTCTGAGATTGTAAGTTCTACAGTTTTCGGATTGGACTTTAAGAATTTGCTCCTTAGCTTTATCTCGCAGATGATTACATTCTTCATTGAACTGTTCGATTATTTCGCTTAATCTAAGATCGGTTTCTCCGCGCATCTGTGTACCGAATAACAACGTAAAGGGTGCTGTATTTATACTATGGTGATAAGTCGAATTTAATATCCGTTGTAACTTTTCCTGTACCATGTACTTGTATCACTTGTCTGGATCATCGATGGCTAATTTAGAGAGCACAGCAGTAGATATACTAGGAGGGTTCTAACTCCTGAAACTAGAGGGGAGCGGGGGGGGGGGGTACTTGTTGGCGCGAGGAGTACTCGTAGGCGCGGGGAGGGGGAAGGCGCGAGAAGGCCCCGGCGCTATCGCTGTTATCGCCGCCTCCATCGCCGCCGCTGCCTTCTGTAAGATGCGCAGCTGCTACCATCACGCTGTCATCGTCGCGATGGCTGCCGTCGCCGCTGCCTTCTATAAGATGAAAAATAATATAAATAAAAAAATATATAACAATATATAAAAATAATGTATAACGTAAAATATATAAATATAAATATATAAGTATTCCTTTGTTTTAAATTTTATTCGTAGAATTTTATTAAACTTACAATTCCAGTCTTCCGGCTCTAGATCAGGCTCATACGGGCGGAGGTCGAAGAATTCTGCTAAAAAAAAATCACGTTCCTCCCAAATATCGAGTAATTCTCGTTCCTCCCGATCCCATCTTCCCAGTTTCTCTGCACGTCTCATCCTTGGATTAAATATGTTTACGAATCCTCTAATGTTAATGTAACTCCGATGTGTCTTCTGAAAAAAATATTGTACAAAGTAAATTAGAAAGTAATAAGAAAGACTCTATCTGTAATTTATAATTTATAATTTATAATTTATACTGAACTTACCAAAGGATCACTAGAACCCTCACTTCATTCAATAACAATCGCAACTGCAGCCGCACAATTTTTGGTTGTCAACTACAATATACTAGAACAACAAAAATAAAAGAAACGTTATAAAAAGAGATACAAATTGAAAGAAAAAAAAATAACTTACCTCCTCAACGAGATATTCATAACGTATTTCAAGAGATTTCTAAGGTTGCTCATAATGTTGCGGGAAAAAAGTTTTGTTCTACAAAAAATTACACTATTATAACTGTCACTTTCACTTTCACTTTATCACAGAAATGTGCAAAAGTATTCTACCCTCTAAATGATAGAATATTCTTGCACGTTGGGGAAAAAAATCACTCGCGTAAGAAAAAAAAAAACGAACCTCGCGCAGACGAAATCTGACAAAAACTAACGCTGAGAAGAGAATTCTTTGCCAGCGAAGCTATCTAAGATACATTTGCGCTGCTTATGAAACTCATAAAAATGTCTGCAGATTATAGAACTCTAGATGTCACAAAAAATGCGTAGGTAATAAAGGTTCGCATGTTAGAGAAAGATAGAACGTGCTCGACGATGTTAGAACGCGTAACGTGATATCGGAACAGAAGAAATGAATCAATAGACTAGTCTCTTATTTTTATGACGCAGTGTTTTCAATATATTTTTACTAGCGCGTTGAGACAAAGGATGGAGAGTAAAATAAAAATACATATATATAATGATGTGAACGAAAATTTTTTTATTGACATCTTATTACATCGTTTTATTTTTTTTATACATATTAAAAACTAAAGCTAATAATTCGCAATCGATGAGCTGATGTCCATTGAAAATGTCGCTATCACATATAGCGTTCTCAGACGCAAGATGTTGGAGAATCGCGTATATTTGACTGTATCGACGAGTCGACTAATCGCTCGAAAGTTACGTCGATACACCCGCAAATATACGTCGTAGCATCGTTTTGGTTGTAATGCGTACAGATGAAGAATCGAGACGTACGAGCATAGCATCGCTTAGCGTGCAAACGCTGATAGCGGTCCAACGCTTATAAAATTGTTCTTGTATTCGTTTCGAAGCATCTTGTAAATATTCGCTGCTCGTAGAAATTCTTCTACGTTTCGAAAGACAGCGACAGTTCGTGTCCGCGATGATCTCCTAGAGCAATCTCCACGTAACTCGGTGGACCAACATTGATTCCAATTTTCAAAAATTTGTAGCCCGTAGCCATCAGATCGTAACGTCTGCTCAGTAAACGTACCGCGCGATGCTCCATGCTGTGTACGTACATAATGTTAAACAACGTTTCTTTTTTTGTTTAGGACGTTGAAACTTACATGTTATATTCTTTCTACGTCGTACGATGCACTGCTCTCTTTGGCGAAATATATTTTTTTTTTTCAACCGTTCGTACAAGCGCGTATCGCAAGACTGATTGCATCCGTATAAATTGTGATGTATATGGGAATACTTCTGGAGTCATAGAAAGGAGGCAGGCTCTCCCCCTTTTTCCAAGAATTTTGAACGTGTCGTGACACGTTTTATCACGCTTTCTACGTATTTTCTTTGTCACGCGTTTATACATACATTTATACATACATAAATACGTTTATATACATAAATATGTTTATACGTATATACGTTTATATATATATACATTTATACATATGTATGTTCATGCATATGTTATTATATTTGTTATATATTTATACATACGTTTATGCGATCATATATTTATACGTACGTTTATACGTACATACATTGATATGTACCTACATTTATACGTTTATATTTATATACGTTCATACATATATTACAAAGGAAAGGAAAAGAAACATTAATAAATACATTAACGTATTTTTATTTAAAAAAATTCTTTTGCAATCACCAGTTATATATTTTCAATACATTTTGTAACGCGCATTCTTAACACGTTGTCCGCATCGTATAGTATTAGTAACATCTAGATTAGATAAAGATTCCATGTCTTCGTAAATTGCATCCAAGGTTTCGATGTACATGCGTTCTCGCTCATCGTCCAGAAGCAAGTTCCACAACCACGTTCGTTTCTCGCGTCTCTTGATTTACACGGCAGCATTATTTTCAAATACAGCTGTCGTAATCAGATGTTTCGCCTCATTGTACGGGACCATTCTCTCATTGCAATACATGGTGATAAGCAATCAACCAGGAAGCGCAAGATCTGTCGGATCTTATAAAAAATTCTATGGCATAGGACTCGTAAAAATATAATGCGTGAGAACGATTTCTTGTTTCAGCATTGCCACTTCCTTCACGATAAATTTCTTGTTAACGTTGAATCCTTGCAGATCCACGAATGTTGGCACGGGCATGTTGAGAAGTCAGAGGTTGATTGCGATTTTTATATCAAGTCGAAGGTGCATTTAGGTGATTTTGCGCACAATGTTGGTCAATGGATTATATTGAGCTACGCAATCGTGTATGATGAAACAATAGGCTGTTATATTTGCGGGCACATTCTCCTTGCAGTCAAATTCTATGTATTCCACAGTGGCACTCTTGACGGATTCGCTTTGTCGCGAGCAATCAATGACCACAAAAAGCCCTTTCTCGACAAATGAGAACACGTTGAGTAGCGTTTCAAAGCAATCAATTCCATAATATGCTCTACGAAAACGTGCATATATATCAAATAGAACAGCGTATCTCTTTTTGCCAAAATCCAGATTTAAATCGTCGTACGGATAAAACGCTGATTTAGATAAAGTTTCACGTTACTCAAATGACAATCGTCGAACGCTAACATGATGATATTATTTCGACCGGTGCAGAGCAAAGATAACGTATCGAGGGTTCTCAAATTGAGTCGCCGTTTTGACAGCCCATGAATGCTTGGTCATATTCTATAAAAGAGGATACTCGTTACAGATTCCACGAGCGAAAACTACTCAAATAACCTGCTTGCAGTATTAATAATTTATTAATTTCGTTTAACGCAACGTGAGCGCAACATTAGCCACTGTACTTTAAATAATTCAACCTCTGTCACAGGATTTCCCACCAAGCAATTGCAATCGTTGTGTGCTCATATCAAAATCAATTCGTGGCGAGCGTTGATGATCAGGCGTTTGTCTTCGCAAAAGCCCGACTGCTTCTATTTCTGTCAGACGTATGCGAGGATACCTAAACATCTGATACCTTCTGATCTTGTTCAAACAGGACGGTACCAACTTTAAAACACACGTTTACAATGATCATGTGAATACCGACAAGATCGTACGACGAATTGTGCGTTATGCCGCAACTGTTGGCAGCAAAAATATGGATCTAGTAATAGACAAAGATAATGCGCTCACAAATGGACAATACAGAAATATCGAATTCGCGATGTAATGTGACCAGTCGTTGCCGATATTTAGCACGAATATGGCAGATGTGCGTGAGTATGAAAAAATCGCGAGGGAAATCGAAAAGATCCGCAAGAAACATCGCGCACTGAAGGCCGGTAGAATCGAGGAGAACATCGCGTTGAATAGGCATTTTAAACTTCTTATCGAATCGCTGCGACTTGGTGGGTGGATGGAGGTGTGTGTGTGTGTGTGTGTGTGTGTGTGTGTGTGTGTGTGTGTGTGTGTGTGTGTGTGTGTGTGTGTGTGTGAGGGGGGAAGGGAGGCACACGCCTACATGAAGAGACATGTGAATGAGTGAATGAAATGACAGAACTACTTACTATTTAGCTGCGCGAGAGTACTTGGTCCACAGAGCTTCAGGTAGATATTACTCGATGATGGAGAGGCCCATGTAAGAGCGCTAGGAGAGCAGTCTGGTGAGTGAAAGCTGGATGATCTCAGAAAGCACATGGAATAATTGAACAAAGAAATGCGCGACAAGCCAAGGCTCTGATTTGTATGAATTCATGCGAACTAAAAATTTTTATGCAAAATGACTGACATGAACCAGGCTAGGTTGATTTCCGTACTGACATTCTGCGCTTCCACAGGACTTCTATTTATATCCCGAAGAAAGGGCCCTTCGTTTAGAATGCAATAGTTGGTTGCAATGTTACGCGAGATTTTTATAGCGTCTTATCATTGTTAATCTAAAGTGTATCGTTATAGGGATTTCGAGAAGAAAAGAAATGATTTACGTTTTTCCTTAAAGAGGTAAGATTGCTCCAGACGGACAAATTCTTATCCTCGCGGAAAATATGGCTAGGTATTCAGACCGTGCACGACTAATTTTGCATGACAACCATTGTCAGTTGCGAGTCCGATTTTATAACGATTTTAGATAACGTTACCGTGGGAAGTTATCCCATGCGTTTTATGATTTTTTAAATAGGACATGGCGCCTGTTTTCTTAAGATGAAATTGTTGGTCAGTCTGGGACGACAAAACTTGGATTTTTACTATTGCGTGATTGGATTTTTACTATTCGGTGCATTTATAATGTCTTTTGCAATCATTTTTCGGGTCTGCATTAAAGTTTATTATTCCTTCAAGGTTGATTGGCGTTTACAAGTTTTCGCAAAGTTGTTCGGTTTCTCTTTTCAGTTCTGTCAGACCGTTATCAGAGGACTTCATTCAAGTCTCATAGGTGCCAACCATAGTCGTGATGTGGAATCGATTCTTTCGAAAGAATGAATCATGGCGTCTATAGGACGTAACAGTATAACTATCAAAAGTAGTGTGTTGTGATTATTGCAAATAATCTGATTATGAAATCAATAATCATTAAAAAATTATTGAAGAATAATTAATGCGAATACTCCGATTATTGAATGCTATATAATTATTATTAGAGAATGAATAATCACTATTGTAAGCCAATAGTGATTATTGATTTTTCAATATTCATTTTCAATAGTTCATTTCAATAGTTCATTTCCATAAAGAAGATATTTTTGTTATAAATTTTGTTATTTTTCTTTATTTTATTTCAATCGTCGGAGGAAAGATAGATTGAATTTAGCTCGCATTAGTAGAGCATTGAGGAATAAATTAAATCCGTTATTCAGCAGGTCAAACGAGATCCACATTAGATGGAGCGAAAAAATCAACTTTTATATTTTTAGTTCTAATAGTAAAAAAAGTTTATTTTAGTTTAGTTTATTTAGTTTATTACCCTGATTTAAAAAAAAATCTGATAATATCTTCTGCCTCTAAACACTCTTAAAGAGAGAAACTTGAAAAAAATTAATTATCAAGATAACTTTTTACATACATTTTTCCTTACCTACGATTGACTTGAAAATTGGTACGCAGGAGTTTTCGAGGTCGCTGATTACGAACCTGAAGTCAACATTCAGAAATTCAAAATAGCGGATTCAATATGGAAAAGTCACTTGATTGGAAACTCGGTACTCGTAAGTTTTTGAAATCATTGATTAGATAAGGTGGAGCGAAAAAATCAATTTATACTTTTAGTTATAATAGTGAATAAAGTTATTATTCTAGTTATTATTCTGATTTTCTGAAAAAAATCCGATGATATCCTCTGCCTTCTATGCATCCTTAATATTAAAGTGAAACCTGAAAAAAATTGTCACCAACTGGTGTTAAATGAATTTATAAACCGCAGTTCTTCGCTTGATTAGGTCATTAATCAACCCAGAACTCACCAGGAGGAGGTAGGTAGCTACTATGTGAGTTCTATCCACCCACCCTCCATTTCTATTGATTAAATTCTTTTTTATATTAAAAGCTGGCATTGCTGCCCTGGCTTTAGGAGTGACTCTAATAAAATCCATCTCGAGCTTCGGAGCTAATCACATTTTGTGAAGCTTCAGTCACTAACTTGACACAACTTTCTACTGCTTGGGTAGAGAAAGGAGATGAAATGTACCAATACCATTTTATTTTTAATTGAGCTTTCTTCATTCGTAAGGTCATTCAGAATGGACGAGGTTGTTCAATAACTTGTCAATCAATAAGGTCGATATAATCGCTTGCCTCAAAATTTATGTTTGGAATGACGAACATTCTCTTTTTGACAAGTCATTCTAATCCTTTAGTATACGTTTTAATTTTAGTTCTTGGACATATGCTCTATAATCTGCAAGCATACATAAACTGGTTTTCGGGATGAATAAAAAAAGTATTACGTTGTATTACTGGATCTATTTTGTTACGTCCAAGCCCCAGCATTCTTTGTCTTGAATGGGAGAAGGAATTAGGAATGAAGAGAGCTAGGGAAGAACGCAACAGATTCCACTCTTGTAGTTATCGCTCCGGTGCGTGCCACAAGTTGGAAGCACTTTAATGGATTACAGTTGTAGGTCAACACCGATATGTGATCCTATTTGTCCAACCTGCGAGTGCGCCGTCAGCTCTTTTTTTTAAGTCAAGAAACTTAATTCTTTTGACCAGATACAAGGTCAGTATGATCTTTGGGAAAGTGGAACGAATCAGAAGAGGCGCCGAAATAAATGAAAATTACTGTCTTATTGGTTTTACAAAAATAATTACATTTATTTATTTTGATGTATCTATATGGCTGTATACGCTAATAGAAAATGCTAAGATTAAATTAATAACTAGATTTTCTGTTTATGCGGGATTTCATGTAATGATGTGGTCAAGGAGGGGATCTCGCAGACTCGAGCGATTCAAGAGATTGAAAAATCTCTTCGAGAGATCTGTTGTCCTCAGAAGGGATGGAAGAGAGAGAAGGAATTGCGGGCTGTGGACAGTCTATCAAAATAGGAGAATAAGAAAGGGGAAGGAAATTCTAAGTCTAGGGATGGAAAGGAGGGAGGATCGTCTTCGGTCAGATCCACCACAGGGATCGCTGAGAGAAGCTCCTGTCCAATAATTGGAGTCTTATGGCCTTGTTCAATTGAGCGCGGGCCTTTTCTGAGATGAAAATTCCCGATTGGATTTTTACAATTATCGGGATTCCCTTTTTCTTAAGTACTTCGATTTTCGCTCGCTTCTTGCGACTCGCCCGATAGCGATTCCGTTTTACCATTCAATATTAGAAATTTCCCCTTTTTAATTTAATAAGAATATGTACATTTTGGAATAAGTGAAGAAGAGGGAAAAGGAACGGAAAAAACACCAATAAATAATTGAGGTGATTTGAAAGACTAGAGGCGCTTTATCGCTTCTAGTGATAATAGAGAACGAGAAGAGGGAATTACTCAAAGCGTTTTACTGCTCTAAATAATCCAAAGGAAGAGAGAGAGAGAGAGAGAGAGAGAGAGAGAGAGAGAGAGAGAGAGAGAGAGAGAGAG
>NW_017259564.1:42737-54259 GCF_001594045.1 Atta colombica
TGTGTAATGCGCTCGAAGTGCTTTACCACTTCGCGTAATAGGAAGAGAGAGGAAATGTGATTACTCGAAGCGCTTTACCGCTTCGGATGATTAGAAGAAGCGAAACTTGCTCGAAACGTTCCAATAATATAATTAATCGGTTCGAGCAAATATGAAATGGTGTTATAAGAGGAGTCAGGAAGTGAGGGAAAAAAAGCAGAAATTTCTGTGATGTTCCGTATTAAAAAAATATTTTCGACATGTTGGGATATCAATTACTTACTATTTCTGAGCGGAAGATTCGCGGTGGCGAATCCCTCAAATGAATAGACTGGAAGACGGCAGGTAGTACTCGGCAGGTAGGCCTCGAAGAAGTCGATTGAGAGAAACCTTTAATAAGGTGTTATGATTTAGAGAACTTTTGTATCTCAGCGGAACCGATGGTGTACATTGACTATTTAATTAACTTTGTAACTGACAATGTGACTGACTGAATGAATGCCTAGATGAATGCACGCATGCCTCAAAGAGCCCTCGTATTCATGGGGACGATATGCCCTTCCTAATTTTTGGCAATAGGTCATGATCTAGGCCATCTTCTAGGAACTGAACACGTGGAGGAATCGGATTGGTGAATGGTTATAATTAGTTTTATCTAACTCCGAAAGCGCGCGAGCAACATCAATACTGGTAAACAAAGCTTTAATGTAAAAGATTTATTGGGCAATGATTGACCTTTGCCCCCCCCCCCCCTCCGTGACTTGGGTAACTCTGAGTCCTATTGGTTAAATTTGTCGCTAGAAAAATTATTTTAATTGTTTTATCAGTATTTGGTTTGCTATATATTTAATAAAAATTTACTTATTTCCTAATTATGCAAAAAGGGATCGTTGTAATTTTCCCACGAAAGAAAAGAATCGTGAAAATCCTCTGGACGTAACAATTTCTTTGTTCTGGTTTTATATATCTGGTTTTATATGTATATTTAAATATCGATTTTGCTTGTTTTTCAGACGTGTCTGGCACCATTTTCCTAATGGATTAAACTTAATCTCAAATCACATTAGTGCGTAGACCGTTAGAATCAATTAGGTCAAATCTTTGAGATTAGCACTCGAGTTTTCTGTGCCAATATAGAGTTGCAATATTCGATTCGCTGTAGTTAGCCACCTGGAATAAGCAAATTTGTCAGGGTCTATTTTAGATAAATTTAAGGAACAGTTGCCGTTGGAGATTGAGCAGAACACATTTGGTAGAGATATTTTTGATTTGTGCTTAACTCAGAAATAACTACATCAGGTAAATTACACGCAATTGATTAAAAGTCTATAACTGATAAATTCTGGCAAGTTTCCAGTGCTTTACCTAGGTTCCACGAATCCACAAGATTCAATTGTGTCATCATCAAGAAAGTGAAAAAAATGTCTTAAAGTAAGTTCATTATTATGCAGCTGACAAATAAATCACTGCAAAGGATTGGCTCTTTTCCGGAGTCAGGGGGTTTAATTTCATATCGCACACGCGAAAAACATTTTACGTCTTCGTAAGTAATACATTATCACTAAAATCACAAGGAGCTCCGAATAGAGAACATTCCACTGCTCTTCTAGTATATAATTTTTTTTAAACTCATCTGTATATTAGTTATAATAACCTTTCAAACCTCACTAAGGTGTGTTTTTAATATCAATTTGAAGTAGTTAATTTCAGGTATAATTATTATATAAATGTTTTAGGAATGAAATTTATAACCCTTAAATATGAATGTTTTTTTTTTTTTTTTTTCGAATGAACTAGTGTCAGTTCAGATCCAATCTATTTCAATCCATTCAATCCATTTTCATGGATTTAAAGTACGCATTAAAAAAATTGTAATCCACTTTAATTCATTCTCGTTTGCTGGGTTATACGGTAATCTTTAATAATAATTGATATCTTATTAACTATTGCGAAAATTGCAAACTGGTATAGGACTCAGTTTAGTCTGTTTCAACTTGCATATGAATGCTGTATCAAAAAGTGTGGAACACTCTGTATGTGCTTGCAAACACTTAAGGGGATCCTAAAGACGATTAATCATATTGTAAGTAGCATTTACACGTAAACGATTTACGTATCATTGATAGATTACTGCATATTATTATCGATATTTCATGTACACATACACATACATAAATTTTTGTATAACGATAGTTGCTTTCCATTTACACCGATTCTCAGATAAGTCTAAAGACAAGTAAGACTTATGACGTCATAACTTAATTGAATGCGTGTTCTTTTTATATTTTAAGTGAGATTCAACTGAGATTTTCCTTACAATTTACACAAGATTGAGACCGTCTGCTTTAGAACCTTAGCAGAAAGCTGACTTATAATGTTAATGGACCTTTTATAAGCCATTAGTCATAAATAAGAAGTCAGAAGCTAAAATTGATGATTGTGATTGCTCAATTTCTAGCTTCTAACTTCTAATTTATGACTTATTAATAGTTTATTGTAGAATGCCTTTAAGACAATGTGTTATGACTTAAGTTTTATGTCTTTAGTAACGCACAAGAACTGTTTTATGATTTATGTTTTAAAGTACCTCATACATATTTATATCTTTAAGATATAAGTCATGAGATATATATTATGAACCTTCTAATAAGCTATTAGTCATAAATCAGAAGTCAGAAACTAAAAATTGACGACTGTGATTGTGGTCAATTTGTAGCTTCTAACTTCTGATTTATGGCCAATAGCTTATTGTAGAAAGCTATAGTTCTTATGCGTTATTAAAGACATAAGACTATTAAGTCATAAGATACTGTCTTAAGATTATAAGCTTTTCTGCTACAGCTCTTAGCTCTTAGTAAGCCTCTTAAACTCACTTTAAAAATTATGAACTTGCATTGTCATGTGATAACTTTTTTATTAAAGTAAGCAAATATGTATATAATAGTGATGTCATTAATTTGAGTATGAAATACTCAGTTCGCTTCGGACTCAGTTTCACTTGTGTGGAACTAACAACGTTTTAATTAGATATTTAAGTTCAATTTTAAAAACTCCACACTATTTCTTCTCCCTGATAAAAAAAAAATTGATAGAGAACGATAAAAAAATTCTATCGTTTTGAATATAGAATCTGATTTGTAAATTCTAATTTGAATCAGATAGGAATCTTTTACAAATCTTAATCCAATAAAATACGATAGGATTCATCGTGATGCTTGCGAGGTCAACGATGGAAATATAAATTTATAGAAAACAATACAAATTGATAGAAATTCTATCGTTCTCAATCATTTTTCATTTATCTATCAACTTTTTTTTTACCGGGACATGCAAACTAATAATAGACTAATGTAGACTACTATTTCGTAAGTACTGATTGCACAACTTTTATACAAAACAAATATTGTCACGATCATGTGACTAAAGCTCTAGATATACCAAAGTAGCGGAAAGATCCTCCATTTTCGACCTACTAACATCATATACCAATAATACACTTATTAATCTACAGGCTACTAGGCGGTCGAAAGAAAAATTGTTGCATTTTGGTTCAGATAAAAGCATTGCACTGTTTTGATATATCTAGAGTTTCAGATGTGACAACTTTAGAGCGCCCTTATTGAACTACAAAATGATGAAGATCTCAATTTTGAAATTTTTTTTATGTTTTCGGCATAACTCCACCTCATAGACACGTATTAATGCGTATACAATACTTTAATTCTGAAAAAGGGTTTTTGAATTTATAAAAGAGGAAAAAAGTAATTATTAAACAAAAATTACATGATTTTGTCAGTAATACAATTCGCTTTGTATCTCCTTAAGTATAAGATGAAGTACTCTAATTAGTGTGTCCGATGAATACATCTAATATTCGAATAAATGAATAAAAAAATGAATGAAAGTACTCATTCGAATACATTTCTTTTTTATTCGTTAAGAAACGAATAAATATTTTTTCATTCCATTTGAATGAATATTTTTTTAATTTTATGATTACGAATATTATCATTTCATATTTACTTTTACTCTGTATTATCTGTTTGCATAGCTTGCAAGCCTACAAGAAAACAGAAATTTATAAAAACAATGGCTACGATTGTGGGACCGTGCGCTTAGTCCATGACTTATATATAATAGGCATCCTTGTTTAATCTATAGATTAAACAAAGACATTTTTATTTTATTTATTTTATTTATTTTATTATTTATAAATAATATATCTTGGAATTTAATTTCCACAGACCATAATGATCGTCGAGTCCTAAAATATTTATAACATTACTGTCATATAACTAGAATTATATCGAAATATGTATGGCGCTCTATCAAATAGATAGATTTATAAATAAAAAATTTATATCTTTCTAAAATATTTTTCAAAATTTCTAAGTTTCATACATAAAATTTGAATATTATTGTACAATGACAAAAATAAATAAAATTCATTTTCTTTACTTAAAGTTATCGAAGTACCAATTATAATTAAGAGGTAATGATTGCTTATTGAAGCTTTCTTTTTCGGTTTATATTTTTTTGAAAACTCAAACTTTTGAATGAATATATGATTACATTTTTTTTATATGAAAATTTTAATAAATACATTTAGAGCTCAATTATAAATTTTTGTATTTATCGGGCATACACTAAATCTAATAGACAGTTCATCAGGCAATGTACTAATTCTTGAAAAAAAAATCTAGTCATAAATTATATTTGTTTATTAATAGCAAATTTAATTAATTGATTAATTGATTGATTTATCATACTATACAACTAGCAATGCATAAAATGTATTATAATGTATTAATAATGTATAAAAGAATAAAAATGTATAAAAGTGTCAGTATTTCTATCAAATCAGTATTTATAATGTATAATAACTTGTTCTGTAATAGAGATAATTTTATTAAATGATGAAAAATAATTTATTATGTAATTATATAATTATGTAATTATAATTGTTGTAATAATCAGTTTTCGTATCATGTCTTGCATGTAGTCACATTATTATAATACGTAGGCTGACAGTAGAATGATCATATTAAATGATGATGTTTTCATAAATATTTTTGGTACAAGATTATCCAACTGATTTAATCACGAGACGAATTGCGAATTGAATCTGTGTGCGAATATTATCGATAGTTTCATTGATTTCTTTAGTTGATGATAAAATATATTTTTCCTGTGAACATGTGTATATAATTGTTATTGCTAAATATATAGAATATTTGAAATATTATGTATTTGATTTATGTACATATATCATTAATTTCATTTCTTTCATATTTTTTCAGATGTTGAATGCCTGGTCATTAATAATGCGTTCTTTATTCGATTTGTTTCTGCAGAGATTTTATATGAATCGCTTGTAACTCTTTAACAGACAATTTCTTTCTTTGTTGAATTTCTTTTCATTTTATCTACGCATATGTCTAAAAGATACATTATAGACAATTTAGATCAAGTATCTGAATTAATATTTAATAAAAAAATACTTTTGATAAAATGAATGTATATTTACTTCTTGAAAAGTTTTTTTTACGATGTCATTCAATAATCTTCTTACTTGCTTGACTAATTTCCTGAGTGTGATATAAATTTTTTTCTTTAATATTTGTCTTTTTCTTTATTTTCTAAATATTTGTCTTTTTCTTTATATTTTCTTTATATTGTTAAGTTGAAGATTTTTTTTGTTATGTATAGTGACCTTTTATTTTGTTTTCTGTTTTGATGATCAATAATGTTGTTTTCTTTCTAATTTTTGCTCTCTGCATTATTCCAAATTTTGATTATTCCTAGACGAAACATGTTATTATTAATCATACATTTTTCGTCTTTAGAAATTTCACAGAAATCTCTCACTATATTTACCTGTACGAAGAGAAATTTGTTATGATTTTATTCTTTTAATGTATTTTAGAATTAGAAAAAATAAAAAAATATATTCGATTTAAAGAAATTATGTTCAAATCAAAGAAATGAAGTTCAAATAAAAAAAATTTTTTTTTTTAATTGTATAGCAAAGAAACATTTCTTCGATTCAAAGAAATGTTTCTTTGCTATTGTTACGTCCAGCAGACTCTCACCCTTTTTTTTTCTCACAGAGACCTAGAATTGTCAACACATAAGATAGTTAAACAGTAATAAAAATCTTTCTCACGAAAAATTAAAAAAGCAAAAACTATCTCCGCGTTAACATTAGTTAAGGTAAGGTAGAAATCGGTGGATGTAGATGCGGCGTCGATGACAACCCTCTTGCTATTAAGAAGACGATTAATGTCGGTGAAAACGCGAAGCTGATGCCTAAACATTTTCCTAACAGTGAACTCGCGGACGATTCTCACGATGCCCGCGATCATAAAATATAAAAGTGACACGCGACGTCCAGGAGAGATGTCTGACAGTCCCGTGCCGACACTACACTCATTTTACCCGCTGCACGTGCATTTCCTTATAATTTAAGAAGAAAGCGTCGTAAAAATAAAACTGACACCTGTTGATATAAGATAAACTCCTTCCCTCCCTCAATATATCCAAAATTTTGATCAATTCAGAAGCCAGAAAAGTGTTCCATCACTTAACTAGATCCCTACTAATCAAGGGAGAATTTCTTTCACTTTCTTAAGTTCGCTTTGATTCTCTCAGAGACAAATCACAAATTTTGTCTAATTCAATTCAATAGTCTCGCTCTAAGATTATTCAGGTCACAGCAAAAACGTATTCATATATATTCATATAACTATCGAGTCAGTGTATCCGAATGAGTACCTACTAGAATATCGAATCTTCATCGCCTCTGAGCCAACACTTTTAGGGACCCCGTCATTGTTGGAAACAACAAGCCTTTCTCCAACCAACCTCATCGCTGTCGCTAACCCAATCGTGTCGCTATTAAGTGAGCATCCTTCCCCCTTTCCCTTCCTATTATCATTATCATCTTACTTCTGTTTCTTTTTTTTCTTATTGTCATTTTTTTTCTTTCGCTTTCCTTATTAAATAAATGAACGTTACAATATGTTCTAAAGAGATCATCACCCTCTCAACGTCGTAGCGTCATTCCTTTACGCCGACGGACCATTTGAAATAGGATCTTACCCGCGTCCGACCGTCGCCTCCGCGATCCCCAGCGCTCGACCATCAGAAAACCGAAACGTGATAGAGACACCGGCAGCACCTTTCTCCACCGTATCAATCCTTCTCATACATCCGAACGATTAAGATAATTAAGAATTTCTCGAACCACCCGATTTCCCTTCGCCCACAACCTGTCCCAGATGTCGATTTCCAACTTCCCGATCATCCCAACGATCAATCCTCTTCCTTCTCTTCCCTTGAATCTCCTAATCTCCACATTACCACTATAGACGATCTTCTTTGGACATCCCTTTCTCCTCATCGTTCTGTTCTAATCTAGCTCCAGGACTGCCCATTTTCTGTAGAAGCCTTAATTCTCTCCATTAATTACTCACCCCCTCTCTAATTATAGATCACAATTATATGGATTCAATCTTCAATTCGTTCCATTCTCCACACTTACACACACACACACACACACACACACACACACACACACACAGAACACACGCACGCACGCACGCATGCACGCACGCACGCATACATATTTTGGTTTTTCGAGCCGGATCGTCGCCAAGAAAAGTTATTGTTTTGTTTGATTCTTGAACATTCCAAGCCTTTCCATTGGAAATCATATCATCTCTCAACGAATTAATGAATGTACAAAAGTAGAAGGGAATCATATCTCGCACACTCATTAATTTTAAGAAGCTGGGACAGGCCAAAATGACACGTGCCATAACGTGGCAACGCCTTACAACTCTCAAAGAGATCTTCATCAGATGCCAGAAGGTGGATTGCAAAATTACGCTAGCTGTGGACGAGAAACTGAAGGCAACTCATGCATATTTCACCCAGAACTACTTCCTGATGTGAGGACTATTACCACGAAGCTGCCGACTACATGGCTGAGGTATTGGACTGTCACAAAGTCCGCAAACCCCGTCCCGCTGCACATGACGTAAGTAGTTTTAATAACTCGTTCCGGTCATCATCGTATCTTCCGAGGATCACTTGCCGACCTTCGACGGGAATAATTTTTTAACAAATGGGAAAGCTTTCGTGATAAATTTAAATCAATGATCCATGATGATCAAAATTTAACAAATGTCGAGCGCATGGTATTTGTGTTCATGTATAAAGAAGGATGCAAATAACGCTCTTGACCATCTTGCGTAACCAATGATAATTTTATTATCGCGTGAAATATTCCCAGATAATAAATGTCGCTTTATTACGATACATTTACAATCGCTTTTCAATTTATTGCTCACGACAGAAACCTCCAATGATCTTCGCACGCTTCGCGATCACATCAATAAAGCGATACAAGCTCTGAGCAATCTCGATTGCGCTACTGAACATTGGGATGATAGACTTATTTCTCTAGTTGCACAAAAACTCGATAAGTTGCGAAAAACTTGGGAATTTAAACTCGGCGATGATTATCCGCGTTATCGAATCAATCTCGCATCTCGCATTCGCGCGTTCGACGTGATTGCACCCGCGAACGCAACGGAGAAGTCACAGATGACCTCCAAAAGGAAAACTCTCGCCTTGTATACCGCGTCTACCATTCCGTTCTTGTGACCATTATGCAAAGCGAATCATCTTTTTCTAAATTGATTCTGATACTCTAAAACTCGCAAGCGAATAAATTCAGAACGTCAAACGCTACTGATTCAAAACCATGCAATCAATCATTTCCTGATGAGATCGCGGTTCTAAAACATAAGCGCCTCGTACCGAAGAACAGTCCGCTCTTTGTTTTCAATCCTTATATGGATGAGGCTGGACTTATTCGTATTCAAGGAAGACTCTGTCGAGTTTGCCTCCCAGAAGCGACGAGGAATCCCATCGTCTTACACGCGTACCCGCTATTAGTATTCATTATCCATCACTATCATCTTCGAACGTTGCCGGTTTTTAACTCGCGTCATTGCGATACGAATTCTCGATTTTTCGGGCCCGCGTTCGATTTCTTTACAAGTACATACTATGCACGCGTGAATGCGCCGACGTCGTTCATGGGCGACCTCCCGGCTGCGAGAGTCAATCGCAATGCTCGCGTCTTTGTCCATACCGACGTTGATTACGCAAATCCAATCGCTGTCCGAACGACTCCCCGTCGAGGGCATAAATCGCAAAAGGCCTATATCTTTATTCATATGTCTCATAGCCAAAGCTCTACATTTAGAGCTTGTCAGCGATTATACCTCTCCTACCTTTATAGCAGTGTAGCAATAATTTGTTTCTCGCCGAGGACTACTGATGTTCATGAATTCCGATAATGGAACCCCGTTTCACAGTGCCGATCGCGAATTGTCCAACGCACATGCAAAAGCAATTCGGGATTCTAACTTCCGAAACCGACTCGCTACAGACGGAATTGTGTGATACTTCCTACCCCCTGCGTCGCCGCACTTCGGCGGCCTGTGGGAAGCCGGCGTTAAAAATGTTCATCATTTAAAACGCTGCATCGACCTCACATTAATTTTTGAAGAAATGTCCACGCTCCTCTGTCGGATCGAAGCGTGCTTTAATTCACGCCCGATCGCTCCTATTTCCGATAATCTCGACGATTATCACGCTCTGACCCCCGATCATTTTTTGGTCGGATTCTTTCTTATCGCTCCCACCGAACCAAGCATGCTTGACTTAAATGAAAAAACTTTCGTTGACAAATGATTCAACAAATAACTGAAGATTTTTGGAAGTTTTTGGAAGGTTTTGATCTGGTGACTACTTTGCATATTCTTCAACACCCAAAATGGCGCATTGTTTAACTACTGACCAAAGTCAGCCAAATCGTCCTCATGCATAATCCTCTGGTTCCATCGAGCTAATGGAAACTTAGTCGGATCACAGCGTGTCATCCCGATGACGATTTAACTCGCGTCGTAACTATAAAAACAAATCGTTCCGAGTACAGGCGACCAATTGTAAAACTTTGTTTTCTACCCGTCACAATCAATATCGAAGAATAAAGATTCCGTCACGGAATTTCCGTTGGACGTACCTGATGTTATCACAAACCGTAAGCTTCGATTGTATTGCGTTCTTTGTATTCTGTATTAACTCATTTTTGTTGTTATATTATTATTGCATCTTGCGTGCTTTGATGCGAATTCTTTCGAATGCCCATTCGAGGCGGGCGATATGTTTTGGAATCATTAATTTAAATATATTCTCGAAGACGGTAAGTAAACAGCTCATAGACACCGAACCGTCTTTGTTCAATCACGTTTTCTGCCGACATTTTGTTCAAAACACGAGTATATTTGGCTTCTGTCCTAATCATCTTAGATGGCACGCGACCTCTCCCCCTTGTGCGACACTCGAAAAATTGACGATCGCGCACACGTTCCGCGTGCGAAAGTTCAGTTCGCTTCTCGATCAATACGGATCATCTATTGCTATTTATTCTTAACGCTTCTTATTCCGAATATTAAGTATGAACCACACCGAAGTTCCGTCGCGTATTAACGTTGTATTTTTATCACGTAACGTTCTCGGTATACGCGTACTGCGAGGATATTCAGTGCGCAAAAATTACTTGAATCTCCGGCGAGATTTACCGGTGCTCGCAATATACTTTCTTTCGAACGGCTGTGAGAAATTACTCGACGTCGTATCAAGTGCGAATTACCTGTGCACGCATCTAACCGAACGCATCAATTATCGAATTACGAGCATCGCTTATCGCTCTCTTCGAACAAATCTTAATTCGACTCAACAATAAATTTTGAATTATTACAACAAAGAGAGTCATTATTACACGCCGCCTTGGCGAGCGAGCTTTCCATATAAGGTGTGACCAGCGTCACAGACACAAATATAATACATATTAAACATATTGAGTCACATCAAAATACATCTATGTATATACAATAATAATAATTTATTTATAAATTTAAATGTTAATGATCATTGCACATTTATGCATTTTTCTCAAAAATATGAATGCCATAGATATTCTATATTTACTTAGGGAATATAGCTGTACATAGTATATACATTTATAAATGCAATAAAATATTATAAAAAAGATGAAACATTTGAAAGTGTATATATTATGTTTTTTTAACGTCTCCTAAAAATAGATAATTTCCCTAACAATACAAGAAATCCTTAGGATAATCCTTAATACTGAATTTCCAGAGACATATATGAGACATTAATGTGTGCCTTCCAACAAGCGATACAGTGATCATGTTATCTTTGTTGGCAAATAACAAGGATGTAATGATCCATTATGTCACACCATGTTATTTGCTTGTTATAAGGCACACAATGTTTAGGACATTATACTAAAAAATGAAAAAGATTTCAAGAGAATTTGTTAGTCATATGAGAACTAACAAATGAACGTCCAAAAGTGAATACCGGATATTTTATCTGAAGTTTCCCCCTTCCCCTAAAATGTTCGTAATCCTTGAGATATATATATATATATATATATA
>NW_017259564.1:54359-65159 GCF_001594045.1 Atta colombica
AGAGCTTATACACGATATAACTTAAAATGCGCCCACGAATATAGCGCTATATAGCATTATTTCTGACAAAAAACTGAATCTAAAACTTAAGAAAAACTTTTCGCAATAGTTAACGTGATATTAATTTGTAAATAGGAACTTTTTGTAATAACGTGAATTTAGATATGGTGAACACTAAAGTTACATTATCCTTTTTTAAATTAATTATTAAAAAGAAGATAACGAAACCTTAGCGTTCATTATATCTGGATAAACGTATTGTAAAAACGATATTGTAAAAACTCCCTAATATTGCTGAATAAGCGGATAAAATTGACGCATAAGACAATTTTAAGAAATTTTTATGAGTTCATCTTTAAGATATTTTATAAAGAACATTAAAAAATATCTAGAAGTTGTCTTATGTGTCAACTTTATCCTCTTATTCGCCAATTCTTTAAAAATTAATGTCTCGTTAACTATTATGAAATGATTCTTAATAGTTTTTTGAATTCAGTTTTTGATCAAGAATAGTGCTATATGATTCATGAGTCCTTTTCAAGTTACACCTGTAACTAAAGTTCAGACATGTCAATTATTTATAGTAAAAACCAACATGGTTTATGCATTTTGTGCATGATTGTATTTTTGTATTACAAGGAAGCTAATATGACTATAATATATATATAGTTTGAAATTTAGTATTTAGAATATTCTTTGATTATTGCATTGACGTTTCAGGAATATGGCTATAATATTTTGTAAATTATCTTGAAAAATAATATAATAATATAATCGTCTCAAGGATTATGGATGGACATCTTTAGAATTCGTATTAGAATGTCTAATGGATGTATGTAGCATAAGAGATGCTTATTTGATAGTTCGCAGGATTTTCTGAATAACAAGTTTTTGGACTATAACAAACAGTTCTTGTGATATCCTACTTAATTAACAGGGACATCTCTGTTTGAATTATTGTACGATAATCGAGTATGCTTTTTATATTTTCAGAGCTATAAAAGAAAAGAGATATAAACGTAAATCCAAAATGCTCTAATATATCCATAAACATCAGAGTATCTTAATATAGTCATCAAATTTCTTCAAATTCTCTTTTAAAATAAATCTGCAAAAAATAGATTAATTAAAAAAAATCAAATATCAATTCCTGATTTTTAAAAAAATTAGTATTTATTTTCACAAAAATTTTGAACATATTTTAATTCGTCTGTTTCTCACAGGAAATGATGTTCAAAATTAATTTTATATATACAGGGATGGTATTCGTATATTATATCAGTTCCATCTTTTTTAACAGAATATATCAAAATGTATTTATGCATATATATTTATACATACGTTATTTTTCAGAAGCACATACATACATGTTTATATATTGATTCAAAAGTATTTGTCCATTCTTTTCTCTCTGTCTTTTTTAATTAAATAAGAGTGAATTGCAATCTTCTTTTCTATTCTTCTATATGTTAGATTTTTATAATATTTCTATTATAAAGATTTATAATAATTCTATTTTTCTATATGTTAGATTAATAGTAATAATAATAATGTTTGATGGTTAAAATTTGACTCTACATATATGTAAAGAGAATAGATTTAAAACTGAATTTAGATATATGAAAAAATACAAAATCGGGGTGGGCAAATACTTTTGCTCAATAGTATAAATATTCTGCCGCATCATCTATCACTTGATATTATCTTTAATCCAGTCAATATATTCGGAGACACGCGTATACACTCCAGGATAGCCGGGTTCTCCACATTTATTTCCGAACGAGACAATGCCAATTTGTGTCCATCGATCCTTAATCCGCAACATCAATGGTCCACCCGAATCACCTTGACACGCGTCCTTGCCACCTTGCTTATAGCCGGCGCACAAAAAATTGTTAGTAATTGGTTGAAGGTAAGCCATGTTGCAATCCTCATTCTTCCACACAGGTAAGACCGCCTGTTGTAGAACGGAGCTGTCTTTTCCACCTGTTATACCGTATCACGGTTACGATAATTATTACAATTATTACAATTAAGAATACGAAGACATAAGAATGGAAATAAGTTCATTATTTACAAGTTTATTAAATTTAAGATTGGAAATTTAATTTGATTTCATGAAATAAATATATTCCATGAAATAAATATATTCCTAACTAATTCTGTAAGATATATAGGATGTCTCATTTTCATTTAAGCATTAAAATACCTCGAAAATAATGTATTTTCGAAAAAAATATGTTAAATAAAAGTTGTAGAAGAGTGTTTGAAGAGGATCAGATGAGCTATTTAGATTTTAAGTTCAGGGCCCACTTTGAATCCAATAAAACTTAGATTGATTTCTTTTCTAGAAACTCCTATGTTTTATTACAGATTCATATTCTATTGGAAAAAATAAGGAAATTTTGTTCTTGGTAATTTTTCGCTAAACTCCTTTCTCCAAGGCACAAAATAGCGTTCAAAGTTCTTATTTTGAAACGTTCCGGTCAATAAAGACAATTTATTGAATCCAAAGTGAACACCGGATCCAAAATCATAAGTAAATCCAAAAGCATAAGTAGCTCATCTAATAGCACCTCTTTAAATCCTAAAATTTTTATTTGAAACATTTTTTTTTTATAATGTTTATAAAATAAACATTATTTTTATAAATGCATTATTTTTTGGTACCTGTAAATTAAAATGGAACAACATGTTATGTACATTGTACATCCTTTTATAAGAGACAAATTATCATGTTTGAGCACATATTAAGTCCTCTTATTTTCTATTTCTTTAAAAAGTTATAGAACTTTAAAAGCAACGCCATTTCAAAGGCTTGTTGTGTTCGGATGCAGAGCGTCCCGCCCGCGTCGCTGCCCTTTCCTATCGATCTAAACGATCCATACCAATCTTCATTAAATTCAAATGAATCCTGTATTACGACTATAAACAACGTGAAAATCGGTTGTTGTCTGAAAAAAGAGAGACTAAATATCCGGTTGGATATCTGGTAGAGCAATTATTCGGCTGCATACTGGATATTTTCTTGGATATCAGGTACAAATTTCCCAAAATCCAGAAAAAAGAAAAGCAAAGGAAAAATAGCGATAATTATTTTCTTAATCTTCTCAAAAAGGAAGGGCAAAATAAAAAAAGCAGAAAATTCAGCTAAAAAGAAAAGAATTCTACATCAATGACGCAAACTTTCAATATATAATAAAATTTTAGCCGGATACTATATACAAGATGTCTCATAAGATGGGTCCGAGCCACATTGGGGGTGAAGAATGGATCAAAGGAAACAAAAAATTCTTATATTATTTTGAGATACTCGCTATATTATATATAGTTTTCGAATTAAAAAGGAAATGTCTAAGCCAATATGCGATTAAGCCGCGCCGCGCGAATTCGTAGGACGGTCCACTCGAGCGGCGGCGGCGGCGGCGCGCAGAGAGAGGGAAGTAGCGCTTTGTTGCCTAGCACAGCCTGGTATGGTGATTCTATGTATCGCGCCGTATCGCGCCTACATTATCCAAAAATGTTATTTTAGCTGAAATTTTCCTTATACATTTCTTATCATTATAAATCGCGTTATTTAGCACGATTAAATACGTTTTAACACAATAGATATGTTAAGCGATGTAATTAATTAGAGCATTACGCAAAGCGTATGCTGATCGTCGCGATACCTTTCCGCTTGCTTTATTATACGATGTTTCTTTTAATTACGCTTCGAGACACACTTCGTCGCATCGTTTTATGCTATATTTAGTCGGAGTTTTATTTTTTGACATGTTAACGCATGTACACTGAAATTATAGTATAAGCTCGTGTAGATAGCCGCTACATTGTAAATCCAGATGTATTATTCCATGTACAATGACGCATTTGACTGAGGTTTTTTTCACATGTTTCTTACCGTTTAACAAGTTTAATTGTACATTAGAAACGTTCTAAAATTTTATTGGGAATACAAATAAGTTTCTGTCGTTTTTTATCAAAAATTAAGCATTTATTGTGAAAAAACGTACATAATGTTTTATTCAAAGTAATGGCCATCGCTAGCCTACTTTTTCCCATCTTTCTGGTAGCATGTGGATTCCGCATCGGAAGAACGCTTCATCTTTTGAGGCTATCCAATCATGGATACAATTTTTGGTATCTTCATATGACGTGAAATGCTGCTCAGACAGGCTATGCGTCATCGATCGGAACAAGTGGTAATCGAAAGGAGCAATGTCTGGAGAATATGGCGGGTGGGATAGAACTTCCTATTTGAGTGTTTCTAAGTAGGTTTTGACCGGCATCGCAACATGTGGTCGAACATTATCATGCAGGAGAATAATTTTGTCATGCCTGGAATAGCAGTGGCACGTTTTTCCTTGAGTGCTCGGTTCAATCTCATCAATTGTGTTCGGTAGAGAGCCCCAGTAATGGTTTCGTTCGGTTTGATTAATTCATAATACATGACACCAAGCTGATCCCATCAAATACACAACATGAGTTTTTTTACACAACATGAATATTCGGCTTGGCTGTCGATATTGAAGCATAGCCAGGTGGTCCCCATGATTTCCTCTTCTTTGGATTATCGTAGTGAATCCATTTTTCATCACCATACGATGCAAAAAACCCTTTCATTTATGCCTGGCAAGCAGCATTTCACATGTGAAAAATCGGCGTTCAACATTTCTCGGCTTCAGTTCATATGGAACCCAATTCCCTTGCTTTTGAATCATTCCCAATTTCAAACGATATGAAATTATTTGTTGAGTCACTCCTTATGTAAGTGCAAGTTCTTTTTGCGTTTGGCATGAATCTTCATCCAATGCTTCCAATTTCGCATCTTCGTACACTTTTGGCCTTTCGCTACGTTCTTTGTCTTCGATGTCAAATTCACCGTTCTTAAACTTTTGAAACCACTCACGACAACTTCTCTCACTTTAAGGCAGCACCATATGCTTCTACAAGCAATCTATGAGCCTGAGCTGCAGATTTCTTCAAATCATTAAAGAAGTAAATCAAAAGTTCCCGCAAATGATGCTTATTCGGCTCAAAACTCGACATTTTCGTACAAAAAAAAATATATGATGCTGATACAAAATCGCTAATATTTCAAGGTTATAGTGTTGCCGGATGTCTAATCTTACGATATATCGTTTTACATTAAACAATTTTAACTATAGTTTATTAGTAGCGCCGTCTTTTATAAACGGCGGAAACTTATTTGTACTCCCAAATATAAATCTTTAATATTAATGTTTACTGACGAATAAAATTTAAATTTTCTGTGATTGAAAAGATTATTTATCTATACGTTAATGAGATGTTTAAGTTTGTAATAACTGAAAACTTAAATGTATTGAAAAAACAATAATTGAAAATTGAATGTTTTAGTTTATTTTCATTAAACTATCCATCAAATTTAATGCCCATGTTCATTACATTAAAAATTGTTCATTACATTAAAATGTTCATTACATTCATTACATTAAAAAAATCTGTAACTTATAAGGAAAGGGATCCAACTGCTCCTCTCCGATTTTAATGAGCAATATGTTATTCTCCAGACAAAAATAAACGACCTCAAAAAAAAACCTCAGTCAAATGCGTTATTGTACATGGAATAATACATCTGGATTTACAATGTAGCGGCTATCTACACGAGCTTATACTATAATTTCAGTGTACATGCGTTAACATGTCAAAAAATAAAACTCCGACTAAATATAGCATAAAACGATGCGACGAAGTGTGTCTCGAAGCGTAATTAAAAGAAACATCGTATAATAAAGCAAGCGGAAAGGTATCGCGACGATCAGCATACGCTTTGCGTAATGCTCTAATTAATTACATCGCTTAACATATCTATTGTGTTAAAACGTATTTAATCGTGCTAAATAACGCGATTTATAATGATAAGAAATGTATAAGGAAAATTTCAGCTAAAATAACATTTTTGGATAATGTAGGCGCGATACGGCGCGATACATAGAATCACCATACCAGGCTGTGCTAGGCAACAAAGCGCTACTTCCCTCTCTCTGCGCGCCGCCGCCGCCGCCGCTCGAGTGGACCGTCCTACGAATTCGCGCGGCGCGGCTTAATCGCATATTGGCTTAGACATTTCCTTTTCTAATTCGAAAACTATAGCGAGTATCTCAAAATAGTATAAGAATTTTTTGTTCCCTTTGATCCATTCTCCTCAATGTGGCTCGGACCCATCTTATGAGACATTCTGTAATAATGATATTCGACTATCCGTCCGAATAGTAAAAAAAATACCAGATAATACAGGATATCGGATATTTTCCGGATATCCGATATCTCTGATTAAATCGACATTAATCTATCACAGTTGAATATGAGAAAAATAATCGACTATGATTTGTCAATTTCCTACGACTTAAGATTCCATGATCGTCTACGACTCCCTGTAGACTTCACATAAGGATAACTTTGAACTGATTTTATAAATATATTAAAGCTATCTGATTTTGTTTTATTGAAATTCTCTTTATTTTTAAAAATATGCAAAAAACATTAACATATAAAACGTGTCATTTCTCGTTTGTGACATCACAATTCAATATAGCTGCAGTAACAACTCAGGAACCTTAAATATAATATTTCGTGGAAAATAAAATTTTTTATATTTCTCTTCGTACAGTCTCAAAATGACAAATGTAAATTTACAAAAATTTACTGTCTATCTATTTTTTTATCTTAGACAATTTATTGAAGATAAATAAGATCTTGACTACTGCATGCAGGCATGCGCGAACTGCAATGATTATTTATAAGATGCTATTATTATTCATTAATTATTTTATTATATTTGTTGTAACTTTATCTTAATTTTATTATTAAAAATACATTTTTTTAAACAAAAAGAACACAACTTGCTTCTTTGAATAAAAATTTAAATAAAAATTTTTATAATGTTGAGAAATATTCTATTTTTCGATTCGTTTTTACAACCTTTTAATTTGTATTTAAATTTTGACTTGATTAATTTTATTTTAGTGATTCTGATAATAAAATTGATTAAGAATTTAAATTGATGATAGTCAAGATCAGAAGATATATCTGAGATGTTTCAATTACCGTAGTAAGTGTTGCCCCAACCGGCGACCGTTGGTCTGGTGCCGACCAACAAATCTCCACGAAACCGTGGCAAGCAAATGGGTATCACATATGGCGATCTTCTTACGAGGCTGGTGAGTTCGAGGACGGCGATATCGTTGTGAAAATTAGCACGTGAAAATTTTCGATGCGCGTGAATTTGCTTTACCGCATAAGTCGCTGGTGATGAGGGCTCATCATCGTTTTCCAGATCGATATCGCCAAGACGCACAGTAAACTGGCGAGCAGAGAAGCTGTAATCCATCAAAAATTTTTTTTTAATACTTACGTAAAAGTATATTTGAGACAAAGCATTATCAGTACCAAAATCGTATAAATGCATTTTATTATATGAATGGATTATAAGTGCTGTGTTTTACATATTAATAATTTTTTTTTAAAATAAGCATAAAAATGTTGATACAAAAATGAGTGACAACTTAATCATTTTGGTTTAGGCTTAAATGTTTTAAAATTTTAACTATTTTTTTTTAAATTAGAACTTAATTAAAATTTTTGCGAATCCTGATGGAAAAATTTTAATGAAATCACTGGTCAAAATTCTGCAAAACTAACATAAAATTCATTGCAATATTATTAATTTCATTAAAATTTAATTAAAATTTTAGGAAAATTTTTGTACAGAATTTTTATATAGAGAACTAAAAACTATTTTCAAAAGGCATATCTCATTTACATTCGTCTTTGAACCTATAATTTATATTCAAGGAACAATTTCATAAAATCAGTGAAAAGTCTCATAATGTTGCACCTTTTATCATATGCTGAGTAGTTTTCTTCTTAGGAGAAATTGAACTTCGATGTCCTTCTGGTGGCAGTACCGCGTATTGGCTGTGGAATGACCAAATAACGACATTTCGTAATTTTTTGGAATTTTTGATGAGGTTGCAAAGAAAAATGCAAATACTATGTAATAATAAACAAAACATCATAACATTGTTGAAATTGTAATGAGTTTTTGATAAAATTGCAATAAAAAAACAAAGATACTCTTTAATGACAAATTAACGACATTTTGTTTTAATTGTAATACATTTTTGATGAGATTGCAACGAAAACGCACAGGTATACTAGCACCTGCATTTTTTGTTGCAACTTCATCAAAAATTAATTATAATTTTAACAAAACATCGTTAATTTATCGTTACAGATTATCCGCGCGTTTTCGCTGCAATCTCATAAAAAATTCAATCTCATACAATTTCAACAAGGTGCCATTAATTTATCATTACAGAATATTTGAGCTTTTTCGTTGTAATTTTATCGAAAATTCATTATAATTTCAATAAAATGTCGTTAATTTGTCATTACAAAGTATTCGCGCGTTTTCGTTGCAACTTCATCAAAAATTCATTACAATTTCAACAAGATGTCGTTAATTTGTCATTATAGAATATTTGAATTTTTTCGTTATAGTTTCAGTTTATAAAAAAATTATTATAATTTCTATAATATTTCCTTACTTTTTTGTAAACAAAGTTAATTTTTTATTGAAATTTTATTTTCATTGGATTCTCATTAAAATATTATTTGTTTTTCATTAAACAAAATTAAAGAAAATTATCTTCTCAGCAAAATATAATTAAAATTTCGTTGTATAATCAATTTCAAATGTAATGAAAAGTCAAATTAATCGAAATTTTATCAAAGGAGGACGAAAACTCGTCGATTTTTGTCCCCAAGCAGAAATTGAAATGGTTTTTTTTTTATAGTTTTGGAATAATCAGTTTTCCATAAATATAAAGGAAACATAAAAAGAATTTCTTATAAAAATTTTAACTAAAGCAAATTTTAAAATTTTTAGAAAAGATAAAAACCTGAGTAAACTATTTGTAAATTTGTTTTTTAATTTCTGATTAAAAAAAATAAGAATTTGCGTAGATTAAATGTTGATAGAATGTTGCTTACGGTCGCTGATGCTGATCAAGCGTGCAATGAGCAGCGGTGAGGATATGGCGTGGTCCTATTAATGATCCTCCGCACCAGAATTCCGTTCGCCGGAAGCCATGAAGGAAGATCGCCGCCATCCAAGGCCAACGACCAGATGGCGCATCTTCTCCCCCGACCACTCGCCCTCGACCACCTGAATATATCATCCCGCACTCTAGACAGATCAGTATTCTTTGTTTCGAAAAAGCTCTTTCACAAATTTTTATCTATCTATCTATCTATCTATCTATTTAGCGAGAAGTACAAATAATAATAGAAGAGTAAATAAATTATTCGATAAAATTCTCTTTTAATCGGTTTTGCCGATTGAATATTTTAATAAAAAAATTACACTGAAGTACCATTATCGTCTTGAATAAAATTGTTGTCAATTGTCGCTATTGTTTCGAAGTCACTCGTATTATTGACCAACGAGACTGGCGACAGGACAGTATGCGTTGTAGGTCTTGTCGTCGAGGATGTCACTGGGTAAAGCGGTATTGGACGTGGTGTAGAGGTTTTCGTTGGCCGAATCGTTGGTCGTGAAGATTGTCCAACATTGATCCCGGAAGATACACCTCCAGTGATACTATAATATTCATTCATTTAACAAGTACCCTACCTTTATGTTTCTCGCCGATTTTATTAAAATTCATTGTCAATAAATTTGTAGAGTAATAAAAAATAATAAAATATATTATTTTATATCAGCAAAAATACAGGATAAAATGATCCCTTGTATTTATAAATCAGTAATTAATTTATTGCATTTAAGCTTAGGTATTACAGCTATTTTTGAATCTTAGCGATATGACAAAAAAATTTTCATATTGCTGAAAGGAAATTAAAAATTGAAATTATAGAAATAATAATTATAGAAATTATAGAAATAAAAATGGCGGATACAATATGGTGACTTGATAAATTCCAACAGTCTTATCTCGCTCTTTATAGAATTTAGGAATAATCAACAAGGAGGTAGTGAGAGACTATCCCTATTTATTGTATTTTTTTGCCGGTATAAAGAAATATTGTCTATTATTTTTTATTACTCTACAAATCTACTAAATTTCAATAAAATCGGCGAGTAAAAAAAGATAAAATTATTTGTAAGTTTCTAATTGTAAGTCTTTTTTACACGAGATAAAAGATATTTAATGTTAATAAAGTTCTCCTAAAAATTAATAAAACGGATGATTAGACAGAAACTTGACTTTAATGAAGAATTTACTTAGGAATAGAAGGATTGTTGATTTTGTCTACTGGGCAGCAAACTCCTGGCACAATTAGCCTCTTAAAGCACCACGAGAGCCTCAGCTTATTAAAATCAAGTAACAATTGCGGGCAATTACTGAGATCCTGGCACTTGCCAGATCCACCGTCAGCAGTCGTGCATACAGATAAAGAGGACTCCTCTCTCCTGTCTCTGTTTACAAGTTCTTCCCCAGACTGTTGTTGTTGGATCGACGGCGTTTGTGTAGAAGACGTGATTGTTTGCCTCAGTGGTAATGCAACGCTACGTACTAAGGGCGCTATACTATCCGTCACATTGCGACCTGGAAAAAAGATTCAAGGAATTCGTGTTTAGAAGTGTACATGTAAAAAAATATTAGAATTGTTTAATTCTATGATATTTATGTGATAAAAATCAATAAAATTTGATAAACCTTTTCTTAGAATTTTACATATAACTTTTTAAAATTTCAATATTCAAAAATTTTAGATTATTTTTATATATATTTA
>NW_017259564.1:65210-80627 GCF_001594045.1 Atta colombica
GGTTTTTTTTTTTTAATTAAAGGAGAAAATTGGAATTTTATATTCGCTGCAAATGGCATTCCCCTAAAAAATTTTATAAATTTCGTATATTCCATCAAATTTTGCAATTTTCAATATGACAAACACACCATCATTTATTTTGAAAATTACAGTAGGGATGCATTAAACTTAAAATCTGATCATAGCACAGATCTTAAAATGATGATTTTAAGCTTTGATTAAAAAAAAATGTTATCCTACGATAAATTTTTCGCTAAGTTTCGTCCAAGTTAATCAATTTTGGCCAAAATTTTTCTATACCATAATTTTTTTTAGCATTGTATCTACACGTGTGTGTGTGTGTGTGTGTGTGTGTGTGTGTGTGTGTGTGTGTGTGTGTGTGTGTGTGTGTGTGTGTGTGTGTAAATAGTTCTCATTTTATAATTTTTTTCAAAAACTAATAAAATCTGAAGAAATTTAAGACAAAAAGTTTTTTCAGAAATTTTCATTCAGCAAGTTCTGAATGAAAATTGAGAACAAAAAAGAGTTTTTTCAGGAATTTTCATTCAAAAAGCTTTTTCATAAATTTTCATAAATTTTAAATAAAACATAAAGTATCCTGTATAGGATAATACTGGTATATATCCATACCTATCAAAAACTTAATTTATTAAGTATTATTTACTATGTTTAAAGTAAACGAACTACATCAGTAAAAACTTTGTACTGTCTACTATTATGAAAAAAATATTAGAAATCCGAAATATTTACATTTCGTATTAAAAAATGAACTTTTTTAAACCTTTGAATTTATGCCAGGGGTGGGCTATTCATAGAGAGAAGGGGGTATGGTTCATAAAAAAAATTACAAATAATGCATATAAATAAGATGTAAAATGACATAATAACTTATAAAATGTGTTTTTAAAGTTTTATTAAGAAATAAGAATGATAAATATGTAAATATATGAAATAATAAATAATAATTACAATCTTCCCAGATGTATTACAAGTGTCATGACATGAGGTGATGATTTCATGTAATGCGTTTATTGTATTTAGCACTGAATTCAATCTACGCACTTTGCATAAATCCCGCTCGCTAAAAATGCCATATATCCCAAACAGGTAGAATATACAAGACAACAAACTAAACAAAGAATACAAGAGCAAAGTACTTTATGTGTATGCAATGTATTTTATACAATATACTTTACTATTCCTCTACACTCATGTATCATGAAATAATCACTAAGTTTTTTGCATCTCCTACAGTAATCATTTTATGTAGAAATTATTTTAAGTAGATGCTACTTAACACAGACGAATCGATTCAACTCATAATAATTTCATTAATATTAATAGTAAGAAACTGAAATCATAACATTATACATTACAATATAACATAAAGACATGTAACAGAGTAGTTGCGGGAAAATTACTCTCACTCCTTTTATTTTTTTCTGACTTTTGTGGCATAAATTTCAGCGCGACGTATTTGCTGGAGTTATCCTGATTAAATGCGTCCAATGATAGTAAAATTAACAATATATTCATGATTAAAATATTTGTCAATATAAATAAGAAAACGTAAACTAAAAGAAGTTAATATAATATTTTGCATTAAAATAAGTAATAAAAACATATAATTTTAATTGCAAATTATTGCAAAAAAATTATTATTTTAAGTTTCACAGAGGCAGTTATACTTTCACTCATGATTGTACCATCTTGTTCCGATATACAATGCCTCTACTGGAAATCTATAGGGCGCTAAAAAACGTTTGGAATTGGTCAAATATTTTGAAAACAAAGCATTTTTGAGAAAAATTTTATATAAAAGTTACTCATATAGAAAACTGAAAGTTTTCAAAGTTATCTCAATATTTTAATTAAAAAGCGAGACATTTGATATAAAAGTTGCGAAATATATTAGCAACATTTCTGAAACAACCACTGAAATATAATATTACTGAAATGAGCGTCATCTTTCTTAAGAATGATTCGAGAGAATTCCATCTCAGAGAGAATCAAGAGAGAGTGGTGCGGACTTACCTGGAAGTCGCCATTTTTAGTGCACCGTTGAAGTGAGCAGGATATGGAGCTCGTTCCGAGTTACGCATGAAATGCATAATGCATTATTTGTCCTTGTTGTTCACCAAATAATAAAGAAGGATAAAACGATATATCATGCATTTCATGCGTAACTCGGAATGCACCCATAGTAAGAGCGTGATGGAACATATGATGCTGCGCACTAGTATTGTACCGCACTAGTATTGTATACATATCCTGCGCTATAAATGACGAAATCAATCAGAGAAGAGAACCACAGTCCGCTCTCCCTTTTTTCTTTGTTCCATCTTCAGTGAAAAATGATAATGGAATCGATGTCGAAATCATCAAATCGACATCGATTCAACATTGATTTCATTGTCATTTTTCACTGGGTGCTATCTTTATTCTTTTCTAATCTGTATTCAACTGTACTATTGCGCATGTGGAATAGACAGTATTGCACATGCGCAGTCATAGCTAAATATGAAACTTTTTTTTTATCAAGAAACTGATCGATATAATAAATAAGAAATAAATCGCTGAAATCGCTTGAAATCTTTATTAATTTGAATATATATTTTAGTTTTGATTGTAACTATCTATTTCCATCTTTTTGCACTGCAAAAAGATAGATATTGTTATGTAATTACAATAACATCCACTTCTTCAGAGGGCAGTAATGCGCGGCATCATTTTGCGGTTATAGGTTTTGGGCCGTCCTCTCTCAAGTTTCTCTCTATTTGTAACGACAAAGATAGAGACTCCACACAATAAAAGGAACAGGGAACAGAGAAGAGAGAATAAGAATTTCAACTTATCAAAAACTATGTATTCCACAATACATGATTTTTGATAGGTTGAAATTCTTATTCTCTGTTCTCTGTTCTCTGTTCCTTTTATTGTGCAGAGCCCCTTATAATTACAAGTTATTTTTTTGATAACTTTACTGATTTTTTTTTTTTTCTTTGGTAACTATAATGATAACGAAGTTACATTTTTTTGGTAACGGTAATGAATTTTACAGTTATTTTTATCGTTACTTTGCACACGATTGGACACGATACGATTAAACACAAGCCACTCGTAGCTTAAGACTAGAAAACCTCTAGGTCTGTTATAATTGGCGATCGATTTTAAAAAAGTAACAGAAAAATAATAAAAAGTTACTTTCTCAAGTAACGGTAACGAGTTATTTTTAAAAATCGGTAACTAGTAATGGTAATAATTGTTACTTTTTGGTAACGAGTAATTGTAAGTTAAAAAACAATTGTCCATTCCTTATTAATTTATAATTATATATTAATTTATTAATTTAGTAATTTAATATACTAGTTCACCAACTAATTAACATATTAATTTTTTTCATATTACCCAAAATATTTTTGGAGATGGTGTACAATGCTGAGGGCAATTCCTTCGGCGGATAATTTAAGATTTCGACGCCTCTCGTCATATTAACGATATAATTGCCTACGGTGTTCAAGGCGCCTAGAGTCTCGCTGATGGTTGCCAGAGGATCACTATGCTCGTGCTCTATCTTCATCAGGTGCGTATATGGACTTTGCGTGTCCCTGCGGGCATACATCGGCTTGTCTGATCTGCTCGGTCCAGGGGAGGCATCCCAGGATTGCCATCCTCTCATCGGCGAGACGTACAAGTTTCTGTATCCGTACGCTGCGCGATTTTTATCTCGTGTAAATTAAAAGTCGAATCGTTGTAATAAGAAAAAAAAATGAAAAGGTTTCAAACAGCGAAGCAGAAGCATTTTGCAATTTTTGATCCTCATGATCATTATCTTTATCGATATAAACAATATATTTCCACGAAGTTTTTAGAACTGTGGAATTCATATTCGTTGATTATATTTACTATGTTACAAGAGTTTTTATTCTTAAGGCTCCTGATTATTCAGCCAAGAACTCTGACGGTAGCGACGGCAGTCTGATTCTGATTCTGGCGATCTGATAGTCATACATTCAAGCACGAGCCCATGTACGTGTTCTCGCCATCGGCGAAATTTAAACGCAAAGCGTTTTGATTGAAATTTCAATGAATAGAGTGCGAGTGAAAAAAAGATCTTTTTTGATATTTTTTTATTTTTTTCTACTAAACTAATAGACCGATTTTAATCTTCCACGTCTCATTTTGTAGGTATTTCGAATACCTACATTTTTCATATGAACCTACTTTTTTCTATACAATCAATATCTTTCGTTTTATAAACGAAAATTATGCTTTTCGCAACTATTTGATTTTTTTCGCATATTTTCTTCACAAGTCTCGAGTTCCAAACAGCACAAACGTCGATATGTCAATTGTAAGTTGACTTTATTAAGTCAGGCCTTTAGAGTCGATTGTAAATCGACTTTGTACAGACGATTGTCCTTTCAATATTGACTTTAGGATGTCTAGTGCGATTTACACTCATAAAACTTAAATGTTTAATTATTTTGTTTTTGTTGTTTAACTATAGTTAAACAAGGTCGAATGCTGTTCATGAGCGTTATGGGCATAAATCGGATCACAGCCTAGAATAGTTAAAGTTGGCTTACAGTCGTCTTTAAAGTGGGACAGTATATGACTTAGAGATGTATCCAAGTCGACTTACGGACGTCCATTTTTTAGACGTCTAAAAGCTATATATATAGTCCATTCAATATAAAGTCGACTTACAGTCGATTTTGTATTGATAGGGACGCATTTTTTTCTGATAGTCTTTCGAAGATTTTCCTGAAGAGAAATGCTGGTTTATGATTTTATTCCGATAAAATGCTACTTCTACTGAATTATTCTTGCTACTCGAGTTTATAAAGAAGATATACTTATAACGCGCATGAAAAATTGTAAACAGTTAAATATTTCGTAAACTGTTGCGTTTTATGATTTAACATAACATAATTATACTATTGGAGGTGGGAAAAAATTCGTGGCGTTTTTCCCGCTAGATGGCATTAAATGCTCAGCAGTCGGCAACACTAGACGTGCATTTAAAAAGTGACATTTTAATCTTTGTTTTGAGCCGAAAAAGATTGAAATTGATGAAGTGGATCAAAAGTTATTTTATTTTGAAAATGGAAATAAATAAGGAAAAAATTCGCTACATTTTGCAGTATCACTATGATAAAGGCAAGAATGCTGCACAGACTTGTGAACAAATTTGCGCTATTTACGGTGAAGATATTCTATCAAAATCAGCAGCACGGAAATGGTTCGCTCACTTTCGTGCTGAAAATTTCGATGTGAAAGATGAACCTCGCTCCGGTCGACCAATCACTCGACCGAAAAGTCCGATGAAATCATAGTAAAAATCGAGTGTGATAAGCATGTGAGCACTGTGGAGATTGCCAGGGAACTAGGCATCGACCACAAAACAGTTTTAAATCATTTACACAAAGCTAGATATAAAAAGAAGCTCGATGTTTGGGTTCCTCACGAGTTGAGTGTTAGGAACATGATGGATCGAACTAACATTTGTGATACGCTACTAAAACGGAATGAAATTGAACCATTTCTGAAGAGAATGATAACTGAAAAATGGATCACCTACGACAATCCAACTAGAAAAAGATCGTGGATAAAAAAAGGAGAGAAGGCGCAAGTAATCGCAAAATCTGGATTGACGAGGAAGAAGGTGATGTTGTGTGTGTGATGGGACTGGAAGGGAATCGTTCACTATGAGCTGTTATCGTCCAATCAAACAATTAATTCCGAACTCTACTGTGAACAACTGCAGAGATTACAACAAGCAATTGAGAGGAAGCGGCCAGAATTAATCAATAGGAGAGGTGTCGTCTTCCATCACGACAACGCTCGATCACACACATCTTTGATGACTCGGCAAAAATTGCGAGAACTTAGCTGGGAAGTTTTAATACATCCACCGTATAATTCTGACATAGCACCCTCAGACTATCATTTGTTTAGGTCTCTGCAGTCTTTAACTCTCTTAATGGTGTAAAGCTAACTTTAAAAGAGGCCTGTGAAAATCACTTGAAGCAGTTTTTTGATCAGAAATCACAGAAGTTCTATCGCGATGGAATTATGATTCTGCCCCAAAAATGGCAAAATATTATAGAAAATAATGGAGCATATTTGGTTTAAAGAAATTGATTTCAATATTCTAAGAAAAACACTTTAATTTTACTAAAAAATCGCCATGAACACTTTTTCCCATACCCAATATTTTGGATTGGGAGGGATATACTATTACTATAATTTATTAAAACTTATATATTATTTAGAATGCCCCTTGCCCCTTACTGGCCGAGGGGCCGAGAAAGCATTTTCGGTCGCTTGAAACAGATGATTAGTGTGAGAAGAGCTCGTTGTCTCATTCGTTGTCATTCTCGACACGTTGAAGGCAAGTACACGGACATGGACTCGTGCTTAAGTGTGTGTGGTTACTGATTTCGCCAGATGATCGCCGTCTGATTCTGTGTCGCTATGTGCAGAGTATCACAGTATAAGTATATACAGTATGAACACTGAGTCGGCACCTTTGATGTAATAGGTCCCAGGTCACATGATTCATCGCCATGTGAGTTGGAAAAGCGTTTATAAATTTGAGTTTTAATAAAGCTACAGAATGATTTAAAAAAAAAACAATTCGGTCATGTCGTGAAAATTGTTTATATAGCGAGTATATTTTTCAAATCAGAATTATATAATAATATAATAATTAACGAACTCATTTGTTTTACATACCACATTTATAATGTTAACGAATCATTATATAAAGATAATATTCATATTAATAATAATAATATTATTAAACAGTAACAAGTAAATTAAAAATAATAATTTGATAAAAATTTATTGCACTATGTTATTGCAATTAACTGTTACTTTGACAATTTTTTTTCATTTGTGCTAATTTTAATCATGAATATTTTGAAATGTATTAAATAGATTTAAATACTTTGGCAAAAATATATAATATATAAAGAAACATAAATCGGATATAACAATAGGGACAAAAGTGTAAACGAGACTTTGAAAAAGTAAATAAATGAGAAAATAGAACGTTGGGAAAAAGAAGCGTTTTAAGGAGTATAAACATCTATTTTAACATTCCGTTGTTTCAATTTTAACATTCCGTTGTTTCTTAGAATTTTTATTTATGCTTCTTTCATTTCCCTCTTATACTCGACTTATGAATTGATCTTTATGATTGATCTTTATGATTGATCTTTATAATGATCTTTATTGATCTTTATGATGATCTTTATTGATCTTTTTTTTTGTAAGTTAAGATGGCAACGACGGTGCGAGTCAAAATGATTTATCCTCACCGAATTGTCATAATGACGTTTTTGCCGTAGATATAAATAAATATTTATGTCAACAAGAATACTTTTGTCGAAACGAAAGTTACTTACGATAAGTGCGGTAATGCACGAATTCTTCGGTGTATGAGATAGAACTAGCAAATAGACTCCATATTATGCACAGGCCTGAAACATGGAAACATGGATATTACGTGAATTATATATTTATAATCAATAATATAATTAACAATATATTATTATTTTATGATAAGATTTTATTGTATAGCCTTTGTTAATTTTAAACAAGTTTATTATTTCAAAATATAAATGCACAACTTAATAATAAAGGAAATGCTCCCAAAGAGGAGAGTAAGAGACAAAAAAAGCAAACTAAACAAACGAATCAATCAATAATTTCGACTTCATATCACATTAACAATCAGCTTAAAATATAACAACATTTAGATGATTATCTTATCACCTTCTCTTAATCGTTGAATTTTATAGTAGAAATATTAATTTAATATTAATTTGAAATTTTTTAAACTTAATGAACTTATTTTTTATTAAAATATTAATTTAAAAATTTTAATGACAGCTTATTTTTATGATTTTGATGTTAATCTTTCATAATTGTATTTTTAAACTTTTCAAACTGAAGCTTAGAAGCTTTGTAAATATATCTGCTAGTTATTCATCAGTTGAACAATAACATAAATCTAATATATCTTCAGAGTATTTTTTTTTAAATAATGATAGCTATCGTCTATATGTTTGCTACGTTTGTTTCCTATTCCATTTTTGATAATTTGTATAGTATCTCTGATTGTCAATGTAATTTTTATAGAGTTTTCTGCAAGTTCTTTTAGCAGAGCTTTCAAATGCATTATCTCTTTTACGCATTCCGCTGCCGCAATAAATTCTGCTTTTGTACTAGAACGCTACTATCAATTGTTTTTTAGAACTCCAACTAATTGGATAATTTAAATATAATATTATAAAACCAGATGTACTTTTACGCGAATTTATATCATACCCGCATAGTCTGAGTCTACAAAACAATTTAAATATTCCACATTTTCTGATATAACCGATCTCTCAAATGCTATTCCTTTGTCTGATATATCTTTTTACGTAATGCAATATTTGTTTTACATTTCCCTGCTTAAAAAGTCCAATAAAATCAGATAGGAAAAAACTTTATCTGATTGAATCGTATTTTTGGTTCGTAAATTTTAGATTATTGGGAGTACAAATAAGTTTCCACCGTTTGCAAAAAACAGCGCCACTAATAAACTATAGTTAAAATTGTTTAATGTAAAACGACATATCGTAAGATTGGACATCCGGCAACACCATAACTTTGAAATATTAGCGATTTTGTATCAGCATCATATATTTTTTTTACGAAAATGTCGAGTTTTGAGCCGAATAAGCGTCATTTGCGGGAACTTTTGATTTACTTCTTTAATAATTTGAAGAAATCTGCAGCTCATAGATTGCTTGTAGAAGTATATGATGATGCTGCCTTAAGTGAGAGAAGTTGTCGTGAATGGTTTCAAAAGTTTAAGAACGGTGAATTTGACGTCGAAGACAAAGAACGCAGAGGAAGGCCAAAAGTATACGAAGACGCGGAATTGGAAGCATTCTTGGATGAAGATTCGTGCCAAACGCAAAAAGAACTTGCACTTACATTAGGAGTGACTCAACAAACAATTCCATATCGTTTGAAATCATTGGGAATGATTCAAAAGCAAGGGAATTGGGTTCCATATGAACTGAAGCCGAGAAATGTTGAACGCCGATTTTTCACATGTGAAATGCTGCTTGCCAGGTATAAACGAAAGGGTTTTTTGCATCGTATGGTGATGAAAAATGGATCCACTACGATAACTCAAAGAAGAGGAAATCATGGGGACCACCTGCTTCAACATCGATAACCAAGCCGAATATTCATGGAAAAAAACTCATGTTGTGTATTTGATAGGATCAGCTTGGTGTCATGTATTATGAGTTAATCAAACCGAACGAAACCATTACTGGGGCTCTCTACCGAACACAATTGATGAGATTGAACCGAGCACTCAAGGAAAAACGCGCTACTGCTATTCCAGGCATGACAAAATTATTCTCCTGATAATGCTCGACCACATGTTGCGGCGCCGATCAAAACCTACTTAGAAACACTCAAATGAGAAGTTCTACCCTACTTGCCGTATTCTCCAGACATTGCTCCTTCCGACTACCACTTGTTCCGATCGATGACGCATGGCCTGTTTCAGCATACTTCATATCATATGAAGAACCAAAAATTGTATCGATGATTGGATAACCTCAAAAGATAAAGCGTTCTTCTGATGCGGTATCCACATGCTACCAGAAAGATGGGAAAAAATAGTGGCTAGCGATGGTCATTATTTTGAATAAAACATTATGTACCGTTCTTTCACAATAAATGCTTAATTTTGATAAAAAACGGCGGAAATTTATTATGTACTCCCAATATTTATCTGAAATATCTGATAGATTTTCTATATTTCTCTATCTTTTTTGTCATATAGCTTATATCGTATTATATATATATATATATCGTATTTAATCAATTTCTATCTGGTTATGTTTTATCATGCTTAATATTGTATTGTTTTAATCGTAAATTTCATATTATTTTTAAAAAAAGCTTATAATAATTAAGTTTATAATAATTAAAATACAGTTATTTTCTATTATTCTTTTGTAGAATTCATTTATATTTTCACATGCAATTTATTAATTACAATTATACATCGAAAATTTACAATTTTTAAAAACACATATTGGAATCGACGGAATTCTAACCTAAGACCCTAGGGTAATAGTCTAGCACTCTAACGCTGAGCTATAATCGCACGCTTGTCTAGATACTTAGCATGTGATAATAGAGAGAATGTGATTATAGAGACATTTCTGGATTAAGTTACATAGATTCTTATAAACATTATATCACATTTATCATATACCTTAAGTATCGTTTTAATCTCAAATTTTAGATACTTGTCTATTATAAATTTTCTATATCATTTTCTTTATCATTTTCATCATATTTAATTATCGTTTTTAAACAATTTTTATCTGGACACGTTTTATGAAAATTATAATAATTAATAACATTCTTTTTGAATTATAAATTTCAGATTACTTATCTAAAATATTTGATAGAGTTTCTATACTTCTATTATTTTCCTCAGCTCAGATGTCGTTTTCAATTTTTATCTTCTGACCATATTCTATCAAAATTAATAATATTCTTTCGTGTTTTTGCTTTGTAAATTTTTAGAATCTGAAATTAAATTTTAGAATCTGAAATTTACGCTTAAAGATATGATAGAATATTATTAATTTTAATACATCAGATCAAATAGAAATAGATTCAAAACGGTATTTAAGCTATATGACGAAAACAATAGACAAATATACAGAAAATTTATTTAATATAGCAGGTAAGGAATCTGAAATTTACGATTAAAAACGATATTTAAGCTATATAATAAAAACGATATAATGTTTATAAGAATCTATATAATTTAATCCAGAATGTTAATCCTATATGTTAGAATAAGATAGATTTTATGGAAAAATTATCGTATTCTATAGTTGGTAACACAATGTAATATTTAGATTAATTAACATTAAATAATTAATTACTCAATGACTTAAATGAATAATTAATTACATACAACGGTAGAATAATTTTTTTATAACATCTAACTATTTAAACATATAGGGACCTTTTTGGATTAAATTGTATAGATTCGTATAAATCATCCTTATTTTAATTTAAATCATGTGACAAAGAAGCTTGTGTATACAGTTAATTATTCTATCGTTTAAATAAGATAAGATATAAAATGATATTGTATTAACAGCTTTATTATATATGCTAAAATCTGCAAAATAATTGTTCAATGATCTGAAGAATGTTATATTATATTGCAATAGGATAATAATTTTTTTATAACATCTGTTTTATTCAAACATATAGGGGCGTATTAGGATTAAATTGTATTGGTTCGTATAAACATTCTTTCTTATTAAATCGGATAATGTGAGGAGAATCATATAGAGAAGCTTATGATCTCCGATAAGTATTTTATCATTTATCTAATATAAGATATAAAAAAAACGAAATATAGATAATATAGAAAATATAGATAGAAATTTATAACTTTTCATCTGTCGTGATTTTAATGTAATGATAGATATGATAGAATAATTTTGATAAAAATTATATAGAATTCTTATCAGATTTTCTATAAATTCCTACCATTTTTTATCAAATTTTTTAAGCAGATTATTACATTTTGTTTAGTGTATTTATCTAATTCCTACCTATTTACATAACCACTAGCGTATGACAAATCTCGACGAGTTTTGCTAGTTAAATATATATTACTAACGCACTGTCAATAAGGAAATTAGATGACATGTCTTCCAGTCCGGTATTCTCCAATCTGATTTCTTTCTCACTTGATGACAAAGGAATCCTTGACACTTTTGCATCCTCTATTCCAAATTTACTTAGCATGATTTAGCATAGTCTTTTTGTTTTAATGTTATTCTAATTTGACTCCTTTTTAGTTGAATACCTAGAAAAGATGTCGGATTAGTATCTTTAAATAAATTTGTTAAAATAAATTTTTGTTATTAATGCTGGATATTAGTTCTTCGAATCTGATATTTCCAATGACAATTCCATCGTCTACATATAACGCTAGAATTACAGAATGATTTTTATTCACAAAAATGATTCACTTTAATGTTTCATTCCGTAGGACTTCAATACATCTGTAAGACTCTGATTCTACCTTAAGGGTGTCTGTTTTAGACCATATAACGCCTTCTTCAATTTACATATTTTCTCAAGATTCTTGCTATATGACAGAGGACATATATATGGAAATTCCCTCTGGAATTTCCATATATATATGTCCTCTGTCAGACTCATTTAAAAAGGCTATTTTAACATCAAACTTTTCCATAATATTCATCCGAGCTGCTAAAGCCAGCACTATCCTCAAAGAATATTGATCACTGAACTGAAGATTTCTTCGTAGTCAAATTCGTACTTTTGTTCATAACCTCGAACAACAATTCTCATTTTATATCTTCTGTCTTTCACATGAAAGATCCATCTATTACTTAAAATTTTTCTATCTTTAGCTTCTATTCTAGGAACCAGTATCCATACTTTATTTTGCTTCAATGACTTCTTTTCTTCTTTTCTTCAATTTTATTCACAAATCTTTTTGTGGCCCTTCTGTTGCTTCTGTGTGAAAGAAAATCTAATAATCTTCTTGATAATCTTCTTTTTCTTCTTGCTCGTCCTAGATTCTCCTCTTACTGTGCTGTTTCTTGAATTTCTTGATTTTTCTTTTTTTGTTGTTTTTCTTTTTCTTGCGATTTTTCCTTTTCTTGCTGTTTTTTTTTTATTTTTTTTTTGTCTATCTTCCAGATTCATATTCTATATCCTCGAATTCATTTTCTTCTGAATCTTTATTTTGTGATTCTGTATCTGTTTTTATTTCTTCTGTTTTAATTAAAATTTTAGTTTTTCGTATTTTTAATATTTTCTTGTTTTAATTTCTTAAATATTACACAATTATCTTCCCTTCTATTTTGTCAAAAATAGAAGGTAATCATTAGATACGAAGATATATTTCCCACGAAGATATATTTTTTATTTCTATTGTCTAACTTCTTGATCTGACCAAGAACTTTAACAAAAACATTACAACCAAATAAGTATATGTTACTCAGATTTGGTTTCTCCAAAGTCCAGAGATATCCAAAGTTCTATCGGTATACACTTTATTACGTCCGTTGAACTACGGTTTAACAAATAAACTGCAATACGAGTTGTCTCTCCCCAAATGTTTTATCGACTTCACCATCTGCCAAACAAAGCTCGTGTTCTTTCCATAAGTGTCCGGTTAAGTCTTTCAGCTTTTCCATTTAATTATGGCGTATACGAAGTAGTATAATTCCTTTATTTTTACATCAGTCTGTCATCTTTGCTTAAGTATTTTCTTCCATTATCACTTCTTAACCTGGAAGGAAATTCTTAATTCCTATTTAGCTTTGACCATGTTAATAAATTGCTTCACTTTTTCTTTCAAGTAGATTACCATAAAATGAATGAAATCATTCAAAAAGTAAGTATATAATTCTTCTTACCTGTCTCTCCCATGTAGACGAATTAATTGGTCCACAGATGTCCGTATGGATCAGTTCCAAAGATCGTTTTGCTCCTCTTTTTTCTTGATCGAAAGGTGTTCTTATCTGTTTGGCTTTTGAGCATATTTCACAATCTTTTGTTGTCTCATCTATCTCTTCCGCTTCAAGGAATATTTCTTTAGATAATTTTACTAACCTTTTCATATTTTTTGCTCTTAGCTGTCCCATTTTTCTATGCCATTCATAAAGCTGCTTCACGTCTGCTCGTCAGTAATCACTTTCTGTCTGTTTTCTTCCTAAATCCATAATCCACAAACTTTGTTCTGTTTTGAACGCTGTGAATTTTTTATTGTTCTTTTTAATTTCGGCTATTTTATCAGCAAATAAATCATATCGCTTTTTATAATTGCGCTTACTGAGAGTAGATTTTTACTCAATTCTGGAATAAATACATTATTCAATATATTTTCTATTTCTATAGTATTTATGCCTTTCGTTCATCATTTTTTGATTCTTCTTTGCAATTCCTATTTCTGTTTCATTCCAGATTATTTTTTTGAATAATTTTTCATCATTGGCTATGTGAGATGACGACCAGAATCTAATATCCACAAGGATTTCTTCAGAGTTATATCATCATCATCCTCAACATCAACTAGAAAAAAACTTTATTTTCCTTATTTTCTTTATCTTTATCCTTTGACCTGAACTTTCTTTCTATTCTTTCTGAAATAACAGTCTTTTTCTTTATGATTAGTTTTTTTTACAAATACTGCATTTTGGTATGTACTCCGTATCATTTAAATTTCTACAATATTTTGCAAAATATCCAGGTTCGTTACACTTGAAGCAATATATTTTTTGTTTATCTTGTACATTATACATTGTTTTACCTCCTTTTACTTTATTATTTTTATTTCTTTTCTCTTATTTTTTCTCTATAACTTTGAAGGCCATAGATTCTTCTTTTTCTTAAACGTATTTAATCTGTTTTCTTCTGCTAAAAATTTAGCTATTAGATTCGTTAATGTCTTCTCAGCCGCAGGGCTGCAATCCTACGCACTCGCGAAATGTTTAAAAATATCCGGAAATGTTGTAAGAATTTTTGATATAATCATAGCATTCTCTACATATTTTATATAATACTCACGTGCGTAGCAATACCTTTCCATGTTGATATCTATAATTAAAAAACACTTGTAAACAAAAACACTTCTGTTATTCCGTATCTCTTTCATAGACAAATTTTTTGAAGCATTTCTTTCGAAGTGTTATATGTTAATACATGCGTCAACAGTTGTTTGTTCTAACGAGGATACTATAATCTTTTATGCTCGTGCGACCTTTTTAATCCTCCTTTTCTTGTTCGTTGCTATCTTCGAACTTTCTTTAACTATCGACGAACTTTTTCTCCTGATACGATGTCATACAGTCTCTAGGATTTAAATACGATTGTTACTTGAAACTTCCATACAGGAAAAGTTTCATTATCCTTGAGTTTGTCAATATGAACGTACTCTTCAGTTTGCGTTGCCTATTTTCGTTCTATTGTGATATACGAAAAAATCTTCTGTTGCAGTATTTTATAGCGAGTTTTCTCATAATAAGATTTTAGTAGCCCTTGTTAGTTTTAAACAAGTTTATTACTTCAAAATACAAATAGAATGCACAACTTAATAATAAAGAAAATGCTCCCAAAGACAAAAGAGGAGAATAAAAAAAAAAGCAAATTACACAATCGAACACGATCAATCAATAATTTCGACTTCATATCGCATTAATATTCAACTTATAATATATAACAACATTCAGATTATTTTATCATTTTATAACATTACATAATTAATATTATTAATTTAAAGATATAAATTATATATATATATATATATATATATATATA
>NW_017259564.1:80727-83631 GCF_001594045.1 Atta colombica
TATATATATATATTAATTGACGAACTATTGTTAAGTGCGGATTGCTTAGTTCTATGAGATGAACAATTTTTGAAGATTACAAATTCCATCCAGTTTCTAATACAAGAAAAATACTTCTTTTGATTTAGCGTTGAGATGATCACTCCACCACCAGCTGTAAAACTACAGTGTCACAATATTAATTAATATTGAGGATGATCGCGTCTCACTACATAGCTCATACAGTCTGCATTCGGAAGTAATGTAAAAAACATAAAAAATAATTAAAGGGATAATTTTCGCATTGTTTGTTTTAGAAAAAAACAAGTTTAGAAAAATGTAAAAAAAATTGCTCGTACATAATTATGCATAATTTTATATATAATTATACGTAAGTAATTTTTATATATTTCTTCAAACTTGATTTTTTCTAAAACAAATAGTGCGGAAATTACTTTTTTAATTATTTTTAATGTTTTCACATTACTATTATTACACATATATATTTTCTATTACACTGAAAAGTAATTTTTAACAAAAAAAAAGGATGTATGAACATTGTATGGACATATTTCATATATAATTATACATATTTATGAATATTTATGCATTTTTATGTATGTTTATATATATTTATATATATTCATCATGAAAAATTTTATATACTAAAGATGGCTCAAAACAGAGGAATAAGAGAATAAGAAGAATATAAAGAATACAATGAATATTGCATCAGACATTAAATAGACATTTAAAAAATTAATCGACAAAAAATTTGTCATGTATCATAAGTTAGATGTTCAAAATGCGACTGTTAAGTGTACTAATCACGAGATCATAGAGTACATGACAGTCAAATCGAAAACAATAAACAATTCTGTTTGAAGCCGAACGTCCAGAAGGATTTTATTATAAGGATTAAATTTTATTTATATATATTTTTATCATTGATTTATAGTTGTGCAAATCAGTACTAGCTCCTAATGCTTTGTGAATTTATGTTTTATGTATTTTGAATTAAAAGAGTCTCTAAAAAACATTTATTTCTTAAAATAATTATTTCTATTATTAATTGTTATTAAATTCATGATATTTTTTTTACATAAAATAATAAAAATATAAATGCGCTATATAAATAAGTACGTATATTTCCAATGCTATAATTAGGGTGGCGTATCTCACTATCCAACGTAGATAATATGGGGAACTCATGGACTTAAAGATAAATGGAGCATTCCTACGAGAGGAGCTAAAGACTTAATAGAAAGAGAGAGAAATAATCGCGGGGTAAGGGAGCGTTTATATTGGCCGTAATCATATGCCGTATACTGTAATTTGTAAAAATTGACCAATCATCTTCGAGTATTCCCTTCTTATCGTCGAATGAAAAGGAACTACTTGACTGTAATTAGTCAATTCTTACAGATTACGGCATACGGCATACAGTGCCTAAAGCTCTATATTACTAAAGTAGCGCTTTATTTAGTCCGTCATATTGGACCTACTAATCTTACTATGTACCAATATGTATCAATAAGTACGAAGCGCTTATTGGACTGCAGACAACTAGATCCAAGATGGCGGTAAAATAGCCAATAGGAAGGCTGTCGGCAAGATAAAAGAAATGCGCTACTTTAATAATATAGAGCTTTAGTCGCGAAATAGTTCTCTTCTTTTCTATTTTAGTTCTCTCCTGCGTGCAAGGTTTTTCTGCTAAGAAGTTACAGCTTAAAAATTGGGAATTTATTTGTATCGGATTTATGCCAGAATCATATTCATTAATGAAGTTTAAATATAATGCTATTTTTAATGACTTACCTGCTCTTGAGTGTAAATTAGCTTTGCGATTATTTTGGAGATAAGGGATGGAGCTAAAATATCAAAAGAATATTGATTTAAGAGCTCATAAAGAGCTCCTAATTCTAAGTTTAGCGATTTCCTATTGTTAATTTTAACCCTCGTAGTAAGCTGATATCAAAATGACGACAAAATGACGTAACTTGCTACCAGGGAAGGTGGGATGGCTAAGTGGATGTTCACTCAGTCCTTTCTCGTTACCTTTAAATTAAGATTCTTGCTAATCGGGATGAGTTCAAAAATTTTTTTTTGCGAGGTTTGAAAACTCTAAATTGCTCCTAATTCTATTTTTTTTATGTGGGGGAGAGGGCAAGGGTCTTCAGTCTTCACAATTCATAACAGACGACTTTGTACTCGATTCAGGGGAAATTCTAGCGCACGGCGCAACAATATAATTACAGTAGTGGCCAAAATTATTCATGACAATTATGAAGTCTTTCATATAATCATTTGTTATCGGAAATACTATAACATAACGTGTCCTCGTTTATTAAACACTCGTGCTTTTTATAATAAAAACAAATATATTTATCATACCTTCATCAAAAAGTTCTCGGAATTACTACCAGGTGATGCTCTGAGTCAGCTGATTTGAATTCTGTTTTTTTGGTTAAGTTGCCACATCTATCATTGACATTCCCAAATTTTATCACCATAGTTTGACATTTGTAAAAGTTACGCCATCTTGAGTACATCTACCTCTGCACGTATTTTCGATTTTTTAAAAATGGAGTTGAATTTGCAACAACGAGTTTGTATTAAATTTCGCGTAAAAATGGATTCAATAGTGTGAAAACCTTGGAAATGTTGGGAAACTGTTTCGGCAGTGATATTCTAAAGAAAACAGCCGTTTATGAGTGGCATGAAAAAAACCATTACGGGGAACGCATTTTAACAGCCGAAAGGAGAATGAAAAAATCGAAGACGGCTCTGATGGCTATACCGACAATAGAGTTCCAGAAATGTTTCGAGAACTTGATCAAGCGCTAGCATAAGTGCGTTGCAATCGATGGGAAGTATTTTGAAGGGGACAATATCACTTTTGATGAATAAAACTTGAATTTTCTG
>NW_017259564.1:83731-92066 GCF_001594045.1 Atta colombica
TTGGAAATTTCACACATAAATGTGATGCACTCTATATTTGCGTTATACTTTTTTTAAAATAAAAGAAGATATATAATTATAAAAAATACGCACTTGATATATGAAATGTATTTGTTTTTATTATAAAAAGCACGATTGAATGATGAATTTAATAAATGTGAAATTAAAGATACACAATTTATGATAGACGAGAGAAATTTTAGCGATAAGAATACCAGTCTTTGCAAGTGTCTCTTATAATTAAGGTGGTTGTATCGCAAAATAAGATTTTGTTTGAAGTTTTTACTATTTGAAGATAATGATATTCTCTATACATATCATTTTGAGGGAGGGATAGCCTGGCAATAATTCAAAAAATAATTGCATTTGAAATTAGTACTTTTAACATGAGCTAGACAAGGAGTTTTCTGTGCTAAACAAGGAGCAACAACACATTTTTAATTACAGCGCAAAAATTTAGATTTAGAAATTCGCTCAAAAATTAAAGGACTGTAGATAAATACAATACAATCTCTTAAATCGACGAAAATGGAGGATAATCAGGCAAATATTAATTATAAAATCTTAGAAAGTTGCTTTACTTCACTAATATCTATTTTGCTTATCAACTCTTTCTCAAATGTAGACTAGCGCATAGTGGGGAAATAAAAATTACTGTTAAAAAAATTGCGATTTGCAGCAATTTTTGAACAGTAATTTTTTTTTTCATCACCGAACGATGCCCTCATGTGCTGACGTTTCGGGCGATTACACCTCCACAGGCCGCTCCCGTGTGTACAACCACCTTAATATTAATAAGATGCTCGATTACAATCAAGCATGTTAAGTAATTAAATCTTTTGATACTTTAAATTAAAATTGCTTTGAAGAAGCAATGTTCTAAGCAATGTTTCTGAATGATCCCGAGATTATTGTTAGGCGAAATCTTTACGATTCGGATCTAGAATGCGTTATCAAAATCCGGACAAATTTCAATTTAAATTTTCCACTATATTGTGCCTCCGCCAAGGGTTGTTGGCATCCGAAAAAACCTGATGCTTCTAGTAAAACAGTCTAGTAAACAGTCATATTTTCGAAATGATCACGATGTTGAAACCAAGTGCAGAGTATAATCGAAGAGCCGCGATCATCGAAGATCTTCGCATTGGATGCTTAACAACGGAAATTAATAATTCAGTTCTTTGGATATCCAAGATCAACCGTTTATGACGTGGCAAAATATACGACTTTAAAACAGTTCAACAAAGTATGTCAGCGAAGAAGAGTCACTCGAAAGAACGCACAATTGAAAAGGCTCAAGCGCTGATTTTGAATGACCCAGAGCAATCGTTGCGAAAATTACCATCGATTTTATTGGTGTAAGCGAGCCAATAATTGCGTCGAATTGCAGAGAAGGAACCTTCGATACAAATCGTACACATTAAAGATATGACAAATGCTCTCTGAGATTGAGGAGAGATCCAGGACAAGTCGAGTTGTTCGCTGCAGTTCGCTGCAGTCTGCTATTGTGTTCTTTGAAAAACGAAGCATCAGGACGAATCAGGTTCTTTTCTAATGAAAAAATTTTTATTGTTGATGCCAAAATCAATTGGAGGAACGACTGATGGCTCGCTTACAACCCTGAGGATGTTCCTGTTGTTGCCAGAACGAAATTTCCGGCCAATGTTCACATGCTGAGTGTTGTGTCCAGTGAGGGATGTCATGCCATCATTTCTATAAAAAAGGAGAAACTGTCACAAAAGAAGTATATTTGTATGTTCTAATGGATATGAAGTCATGGATGGAAACTGGGTGGCGTCCGGAAGGCCATATGTTTTTCAGCAGGACGGTGCATCGGTTCATACGAGTCATTTGATTCAAAATTGGCTCTCAAACAACGTCGATATGTTTTGATCCAAGGAATTCTGGCCTTCCAACAGATTTAAATCTCTTCGACTACTATGTATGGAGCGTAGTTGAAAGGATTACAAACAAGTCTCACCATCCAATGACGTCATTAAGGACCGCTATTGAGGCAGCATTCGTCGGCAGCCAACAACTACATTACAGCTTGCGTGCGAACGCTTCAGACTGAGAATAGAGGTTATTCAAACTAATGGGAGATATCGAATAATTGTGCTCTACAGGGATCCTCCAAATGCCATGTAAAAGGATTTTATGTAATATTTAATAATTAAAAACATTTTGTTTAAAGAAATTATTCGATTTGCCCGGATTTTGGTGACGCATCCTGTATATAATTTCGGTTCCTTGAACTCAATTCACCATCGTGAAAAGAAAATTTTAGGAACTCTGATCGGTATTAAAAAAAAAGTTGAATTTCTCGAGAGAACCAGAAAAAGCAAAAGAAAAGGAAAAAGGTAAAAAATAGTTGACTTGCTATTAGAAGCTCGAAGAAATACAAATCGTCTTGGGATCACAAACATGTGACCCAAAAGAAGAATGTTTTTGAAGATGATTATAAACATGTACGCGTTTTCTTTGATCCTCGAGGGCTCGAGAGAACGAGATCGAGAGTGTTTCTTCATATCTTGGTGCTTCATGTATAAAAAAAAAAATTATAAAATTACGTGTCCCGACCAGACGCGTAGAAGTATTAAGATTTTTCGGAACTAGTTTCAGAGCGGCGGCCTTCTCTTATCGACGGTGAAAGTCACTCGGCGTGAAAGTGTGCCTTTCTTTTTCCGTTCACTGATTCATACTGCCTGAATCGAAGAGAAATACGGCCGCAGTAAGGATGATAGCTTGTTTTTCGATGATTCGATATTCATATTCCGCTTTTCTTTCAAGACCGTCTTATAAGTAATATCTTAAAAAATGCCAATAAAAGGTTCTTTAATTGATTCATAACAACTCAAGACTATTAAGACATCATAAATATAAAATGTTTTAAATATAAAAAAAATCGACTATGAATACCAACCAGAGGTAGAGACGGTGAGAGCATTTATAGTCACGTTCAGCAAAAGTCAGCATTTACAATTAATAAGCGCTTTACATTGATTCAATTGTAATTTTAAATCTAAAGGAATAATCCTATCTGCGAAAAAATTTTCAACAATACAGAATAAACATCCTACTAAATTCTCTTGAGCAACTCACTTGTCACGCATTGTTCCTCGAATTCTATTGAACGTCGAATTCTACTGAACGTCGAATTTTTCACTTTACCGCGAAATTGATGACATCTCATTCTCATGATGACATTTACTTTCATTCATTCCACTGATGATTAGAAAATCAAAAGAGAAATGCAGGACTGAACTCAACAAAATTCTAGAATTTCGTGCTCCATTCGCCTATGAAAAAGAGAAAAAGGGAGAAAGAGAGAAAGAGAAAGAATAGAATAGAATCGTTTTTTATTATATAGCTTCATGTCTCTTCAAGTTTCTCAAGAGCTAATGTAAATTACATTAAGTAAATATGAAGAAAATATAATGGTAAAAGTTAATAATAAATAAAATTATATAGAGAGGAATAAAGGAATAAAATAAAATACGTGAGGTATGTGAGTATATGTATTTCGTAAATATGTGTATAGATTAGAAAAAAAATGCTTTTTAACGTGTTGAATAATAAATTAATGTGTTTCACAATGTGAAATGGAGTCAAATTAAGAAATACTGTTAAATAATATGTGTTTGAAAGCATCTAGAAACGGAGCAGTTCGAATACTTTGAGAAATTATTCTAAATGTTAGTTGCACATGTAAATGATCTTTTATAGAGCTCTATGGCACAAAGATGAGATCGATGTATTATCCCGTGTACTCGTATCTCGTTGAATCTTATCTCGCCTAAGTTCGAATCTTTTCTTTCTTTTAAATAATATTTAAGGTAGTTCGAAATGTATAGAACAAAGAATATTAAACAGCCTACAAAATAAATGCATCTACCTTAAGTCATCTAGTATAAGTCTTTCATAATAAGGAATGATATATTCATTCCATCTAACTTGGAAAATGAAGCATACACAAGTATTCATAATCTTACAAGTATGCCATCAAAAGTTCAGGCTTTCAAACTCGAGCACGGTGTGCCTTTTACGTTATGAAATCTCTCTTCTTCCCCCCCCCCTTTTCCATTATAGTGACGTATAGCCAAACAATATTTGTCTAGAGTGGCAAATTTGAGAGGGCGGCAAACTTTTCAAGACAGAAAATTTTCACACAGTTGGCGTATATTATTAATTTGTTAATTTAACGTTTTTGCACGAGTTACACCAAGTATATTTTACTAAAAACGATATTTTAAATACACAATTAAAAATGTATTATATTTATATTACTTATTAAAGATTATTGAATTTTTTACCAGCTAATGGGTAATAATTTTTTTATCCAGTTTCCCTTTTACCAAATTTATAAATTAATGAAACCATTTGGACGATTAGTTGGTGTCAGGGTTAGACATATATTTGAAATACTTTTATTTAAAACGCTATTGCAATACAAGCATATTTTGTATTTTTTATTTTAGTGGATCACATAAAAGTATTACGTATTTTGTATTTAAAATCGAAAGATTGAAAGCTTTTTGTATCTTATAATTTAAATAATAAAGTTGATCAATGTTAGTATTTAAAATACAAAATACTTTCACAATCTTTTGTTATTAGTACTGAAATATAAAATACAAAATACTTTTATATGCTCCCATGAAATTTAAAATACAAATATTTCATGTACTCCGAACAAACACAAAATACAAAATAAATATAATTGTTTTACCAATACTGTTTTTCAAAAGTATTTCAAATACATGCCCAAGTCCTGGTTGACGCCTAGGGGCAAAATGCTTAATCCGTCACTGCCCAATTAGGTTTCTGACCTCAAAAAACAGATCACAATATTATACTATGATATCGTGATCTGCTTCTGTAGGTCAGAAATCTAATCGGAGGAAGAAAGAAGGATTTAATTTATAAAACGCGCGCCCTAGTTGGAAGACTGATTTAATTCTTGTGTTATATCAGTTTGTATTAAGCAACAGTACAATCGAGCAATAGAAAAATTAGAATAAAGACAAGTCTCGAACGGAACGAAGAAGAGGGGAATAATAAATGTTTGCACAACTTAGTTGATAGAGAGCAGTTAACTTTCGATATTATTTTCTGAATTTGCTCTTTCCATCTCAAAGTATAATATTAGTAATATGTGTCAAGATAATCCATTTTATTTCTAGATAAGATATTATACTGTCAATTACCATAATTGATGATATAGTTCTTTATGCGAAATAATCTTGTTTAGAATCATGGTCATGGTTCTATTAGCATTCAAAATAATTTTCAAAATAAAATATTCATTATGAATTGCTTTATGTGTGAGAGAGAGAGAGAGAGAGAGAGAGAGAGAGAGAGAGAGAGAAAAAAAGAAAGAGAGAGAGAGAAACGGTTCCCGTGTTTCTGCAACAAGAGGAAAATATTTTAAACTTAATATTGCATAATATTGGAATCGATCTCCTTTTATTTTCAGCTACAAGCGTTACAAGGACGCTCTGATTACGTATATTAGGATTGTTTATTTCGCGACATGCGGGTTGAAGTTGCATCACGTCTCTTCGATTATACATCACAGTAAAAATCAAAATGGTATTTGTGTTAAAATCGAACCTTGCTAAAATTTTTGTGTTGAATTTTTAACATACCCGAGAATTAATTAAATATAATGTGATTGTATTATTTGAATATTTTGTGTCAAATTGATGTTTAACATTTCTTATTATTGAAATAATACAATTCAGAAGTAAATGAATAGATAACATAAAAATAATTTTTAAAAAATTAAAAAAATTTTTTAACTGTAAATTTCAAGATAAATGAACAAAATATATGTGATAATTGAATATCTAACACAGCACAGAATATTTATGCTAAATATTTATTATTATTTTATTTTTGAAATGTTATGTAAATATTTTATACATATTTTATAAAGCTTTATTCGAAATATTATTAAAAGATAGACTAAATATTTATTGTAATATTTATGATAAATTATAATTAAATATTTCTGTTAAATATTTTTTATTTAAAATATGTTTTATTAAGTATTTCCATAGCATTTACTACAAGACTTGCAATAAATATTTCATAATATTTCATTTCATAATAAATGTTTATGATCTATCCAATTTAAAATCACAAAAATATTTATAAAATAAGCCTCATAAATATTTATAAATGTTTTGTAAATATTTTATAAATATTGTGTGCTGTCTGGGATATTATCAATGTTAATTTTGCTGGAAGAAATATTTCCACAATTTATTTTTAAGAAATTTCCACAATTTATTTTATTGTATAAAGTATTTATTATATTTTTGTGTTCTATTTATATTTGTTCCTTATCATTACTCTATTATTATACTCTGTAGTATTAGAGGAAAGCCTCCTATTATGAGATAGGCGCCTAATATGAGATAGCGGTGTTTCTGCTAAACTAATTGACGCTATTTATTGGTTCCATCATGAATTTATTGCTCTTGGATTGAAAATTGTTTAGTAGAATATTCATTATTAGATCACGCCTATAATCATCGTAAAAAAAGATTTTAGAATTTGGATATCTTCAAGTTTCATTGAGATGAGCCTTTATTATTTAATAAATAATTTGGCAATAAATTCTTCATGTGATAGCGTGATAGTGTATGATGAAAGTAAAGTCGTACTAATAGAAAAATACGGAATATGTTGAACCGCTTAATTACAGAAGTTAGATTTGATGATCGCAAAACCGTAAGACGTGGAAATCGTAATATAAGATATCCAGGATATTTTTAATATGAAATAACCTGCTCCCATGCTCCCATGTTATAGTGAAAATCATTGCTAAAATATAAATGTTATTATGTAATAATAAAAATGGATAATCGAAATGACCGTCGAGTACCTATTTTGCGATGCTTGATTTCAATTACTTGAAGACAAATTCTGAATATAATGTATTGCATATTCATTTTTCGTGCACCCTGGCTGTATTTGTTTTTAAAAAACATTAAATAAAGTTTTTTAGTTGCAACTGATATACTTTGCATTTTATTATATATTATATATTGTATTAATATATATTATATATTGTATTAATATATATTATATATTGTATTAATATATATCGATTTCTCAGAGCATCTCATATTAGGAGCACAATTTTTTAACTTTGCAATTTGCTCATTTTTTACATTCATAATTCATTTAATTAAAAAAAAAAAATGAAATTTGAATTAAATTTTATGTAACATTATAAAGCTTATTAAATTCCTTTCAAAACTATTATTTTTTAAATTCTGCCCATAGACTTCTAGAATTTACCCAAATGAACTCGGTATCTTATAGGGGCTTTCCCTCTATAATAATTTAGCATTGACGAATTTTTTTATGACAGTAACATCAGAATTGAAAAGTCACTCGATCATTTGTAACGAGTGTGAAAAATCACTCATTACTGAAAAAATTAACTCCACATTTGGTACTGTACTTTTTAGTTGTTATTTATAAGAAAGTATCATTACTCATCGTTATTCGTACAATCTTTTTTCAATAAATAAACGCGTAATAATGCAAATTACTTTTCAAAGTGAGAAAGAGAGAGACTTTCTTTCAATCTTAGCACAATTTTTTAGCTTTTAATTAGTTGTCATTATAGTCATAAAAATTTGTAACATCATTATATCAAATTGTTGTTATAAAAAATAACGAAACAGTAATTCTTCCATTCTCTGATTTTATGTAGAAGATATCACTTAATTCTTTACTTTAATATTTTAATAGTGACTGAATTGAAAAAAAAACATGATTTTTTAATTATATTACCATAAATAATGAACATTATTCTATCAATTTTATCAAAAGTGAACTACAATAACATATAAACAAATATGACAAAATGATTTAATGAATTTGTTCATATTAATATTTCATTCTTTTGTAAATTTTATTTGACTAGTCAATAATTTTCTGTTAAATTAAAAGATAGCTTATTTCTTTTTTTAAGAGATTTAATTTTTTGAGCTAAGGTAAGAGAATGATAGAGAGAAAGAGAGAGAGAGAGAGAGAGAGAGAGAGAGAGAGAGAGAGAGAGAGAGAGAGAGAGATCTAACGCTTTTATAATCACTTTCATAATTTACAAATTAACATTAGATCGATAAAAATTCGTAACATCTAATTTTGTTACAATATTTATTGACAAAATTGCTGACATTATTTGATATATCAATATTGCTGCCAATTTGTATCCTTTTTGCTATTTGTTAACAAATTTTTGCAGCAAGATTTTACAAGATCTGTTTTCAGCAAATTTGACTACTTTATATATATACATATATATTATATATAT
>NW_017259564.1:92166-93905 GCF_001594045.1 Atta colombica
TAATTGCTTATATACAGGATGTCTCAAATAATCGCCAAATATTTCATGGGCAGATAGAGAAACTGAATCGAAAAGTTCTCTAGCATTTTGCAATTTTTGCAATTAACAAGATATTATTTATTAAAAATTGCCGAAAATTGATCTTTAATAATTTTTTTACTTAAATACTATTAACTTTACAGAAAAACTGCAAGAGATAAAAATTGTTTATTTTTTTCTCATAGAATTCTAGAAAATTTTTTCAGAATTTTTTAATGCGTATTTTTAATATGTATTTTCTCATGTTGGTAAAAATAAGAAAATGCAGTACTAAAGTTGATAAAAAATTCATAAAAAATTCTTAGTTTTATTAAAAAAAAATAAACAATTTTTGTTTCTTGCAGTTTTTTTTTCTGTACAGTTGATAATATTCGAGTAAAAAAATTATTGAAGACCAATTTTTGACAATTTTTAATAATCAATGATTAATATGTTTTTCTTGTTAATCTTGTTTTACAAAAATTGTAGAAGACTTTTCGATTCAGTTTAGTCTGCTCTATCTACCCATGAAATATTTGACGATTATTTTGAGACCTGTATGTACATATGTATATAAAATATCGTATAATCTAATCATAATTTTTTATTAAAAAATAATGCAAAAGTTTTTTAATTTTTCAAATTAAGATTCAATTAATTTTGTTATTTTTATAATATGGATAGAAAGAAAAAAAATACATATAAACATATTTTATAATCAATTGTATACAGGATGATCAGCGTAATGGCACTTTTCGGATACTTCCGATAGTTTAAAAAAAGTTGAAAGATGAATATTTATTTGTTTTATACAAGTTACAACATGCAATAAAAAAATATTAAAAAAAAATTTTTTTTATAAAAAAATCAGTCATCTTAAATTTTTTGAATAGCACCATACAATTTTTTTCCATAATGTAGGGATCTTTAAGACAAATTCAAATCACCGTTTTCAAAACCCTCCTAGATTATATAAAACCCCAATATAAAACCCCAAGATTATATAAAAAAGATTATGGTGCCATTTAAAAAATTTAAGATGACTGATTTTTTATAAAAAAAATTTTTTAATATTTTTTCATTGTATGTTGTAGTCTGTATGAAACAGATATATATTCAGCTTTCAACTTTTTTTAAACTGTCGGAAGTGTTCGAAAAGTCGTGCGGACCGTTATACTGAACAACTTGTATATAAGGTAAACACTAAATAGGATCACGCACTAATTCCGGATCACATATTTAAATAATTATAGTATTTTTCATCAAAGTATATCACAAAATTCTTTAGCATTTGTTTTATCTTTTTCAAGTGTTAGTTATTTTTTATTTATTAGCAACATTTGTGTTGCACATTTTATTAATATTGTTAACCAATAAAACGTGACAGATAAACTGAAGTATGTATCTAAAAATTCATTGAAAGTATAATATTATAAGGATTACCTTATGCTTTTTACAGGAGATAATAAATAATATTAGATTTTACGAAAAAAATCTATATCGTGCTAAGTTGAAATTAAATCTATTGTGGATAATTGCCTTCATTTAATTAAAATTAAAACATATAAAGCGGTATCAAAATGAAATAAAATTATCCATAATCTTTATCATGATACGTAAGCTTTGTCTATTAAATATTTTATTAATTGTTCGAAATCGTTCTGGATAAAAATATAAATTTTTTAAGAGTGATTCACAAGTGACTTTATATATATATATAT
>NW_017259564.1:94005-122363 GCF_001594045.1 Atta colombica
GTTGACTAAAGGAATTTTGTCTGAGCAATTACGGAGACAACGCTATTATATAATTGAATACATGCGGCACAGGCGATCATCTCTGATATATTCGCTGCAGAAAAATCATCTTTTATTTGGCCAAGAAAGTCAAATAGGATCTCATGAATGTCTAAATTATTTCATAACATTTCATAAATCATAAATGTGTTATTCCGCTACTTTTAGATCCTATATCTCGGCTGAATTTTGCATAACGAGGAAAAACGCAACTCCTTTCGAAGAATTTTTTGTGTTGTATGGCATTTGTGATACATTTACGTATATTTCGTGTTGAGTATAGAATATATATACTTACGCATAGTAACCCAGATATGCTGAAAGTTGTATGCGATACATACATTATACAAATTCCGCAATTTTATTTGCGACATCATATCGCATAAGAAGGAAAAAAGGAGAATATGTCCGCGATGTATGCCAACGTTTAAATTTCCGAATGATGAGTTCGTGTTCGTGACGTGACAATTTACGAGTCTCGATCAGAGACTACCCACTTCCTCTCCAAAAAAGACACGCAATTTTTCATTTCAGAAATGTTGTTTTGTAATTTTTGTGAGATATATATGAAAACATTATGCGTACAGAAAAAAAAGCAGTTAAATAATCATATTTAATTATCTATTTGAACGCAAAATATATAATTTGTTTTAGATACTAATTTCAATTATAGGCATGCTGATCATTCATCACAAATCTTCAAATTGATGACATCAGGAGCAAGAAAATACATAATTAAAATTCTTGCAAGAAATATATTAAAATAAAAACATTTTTCAATAATACAATATTTATGTTTGAAAAAATACGTTTGTAAAATATACTGAAAATTTCTTTTTTATTTCGGAATAAATTCATAATAAAAAATTCATATTAATCTCGATTCGACATTTGTCTAGCTCGTTTCGTTTTCTGGTCAGACATAATTCAATTTCATATATGTTAAAGTTATTTATTGATTACCGGAACACACGGAAAGTTTTCGATTTTTTACAAATATTCTGTCGATTGCAAATGTCATTTTTTTAAAAATTACTTTTACATTTTAATATAATTTCCTGTATATATTCTTTTCGCTTCTAACATTGCAATGTAAGGTAGTTACAGTAAATATATAATATAAGGAGCATTAAACACATCTATTTAAAAAAATTAGAATTGTTAGAATTGTCCATGTAAAAATTATGCACATACATTTAATGTAAAAAAATTAGGTTTAATTAACCATCACCTAGATTGGGATTAATTTGCAACAACAGGAAACAATGGAACTTTTGTGCGACTGGCTAGATGTAATTCTCGTTAATGTTTTCATAAATTTGCGAATCTGTGTCGCGTACTAATGAGTCGTGTGAAGATCGCACTACTATTATTAGACTAAAAATTAGCGTGTTGATTCGGTACTGGGAATCCCGATAATGATCCATAGATGGATAAGAGCTAATCATGTTCCAAATGGCAATTATTTTGTAAGATGTAATTAATGAGAAAACTGATGCCGTGCGAGACTTATTCGTTCCGTCAGTAGGTCACCAGGATCTTGGTATCGTTAGACAATCGGCGACGACGGCTAATCCGAGAAAGTGAGAATCGGACCGTGCACGAGGCGCGGGGAATTTACGAATGGTGGTCGTAATTGAGGCCACCTTCGACCCGCGACTCCCGCGAGACGCGCGTTCGTTTTGAAGCAAAATGAAATAAAGCCATACGTGTTATGAAAATTTAATTTCAAATAAATTTGAGGATAACCATAGTTACTCGATGGAATTTTTAAGTACAAAAAATTTTTAAATACAAATAATTATATTTATTATTAAACTTGCAATCAACTATGATTATTTATATTTAAAAATTTGATTATTCGCATACAGAATCGTGCATGCGATAATTAAATATGCACCACACAATTCTGCGTACTGGTTATCGATTTCTAATTATATGTTAACGAATAAAATAAATTTGTTTAAATCAAATAAGTAAAAAAGTCAATATGATTGAAACTTGGGTGTCTAATAATATTCATATAAATTTTAAATATGTTTTTTAGTTATATACTGTATACCAATTATTATCATATTTGAAACGCAATCACAAATTAAAGTTAAAATAATATCACAAATAAATTAATCGTCAAATTAACCTTCAATACGCACAACTCTGACGGTCCGTATCTACACACATCCAGGTATTTGAAAGCCCAACATTTTCTTTTGCTTGTATCTCAGATTATGGTACATCAATTTTAACAAATTTTTTTTTAATCTATCGTTTAAAGACTGAAAAAAAAAAGAATTTTTGAAATGTTCTAAAATGTCATAGCACAAAAGATATTTTGCAAGTGAGAAAGAATGAAAAAGAACGTGAAAACGAATTTTTTTCAATCTCATCTTTTTGTCAAAAATAAATGAAAAAAGATTTTATTAATGATAAATCAACAGCTAATGAGTTGAACTTTAAGAAACTATAAGCATTTTTGCGATTTGTTCTAAAAACGATACTTTTTTTTGCAAAGTGAAAATGAATAATTTTTCAATTTCATAGAAACTAATCATAAACCGAAAATCTTTGAATTTTGATAGAAATAAATAAAAAAAGTGATTCTAATGTTCTTCTAAAGGTAAATATTAACAATTTACTATTATATTTACCGCATTAATATTTACCGCATTTACCGCGGGAATCATTAACGAGGAAGAAGAAGAAGTTTTTTTCTGATATTAAGAGCACAATAAAATTAACTTAAATCATTTTTTTATGTGCACTCATAATTAAAATCATAAATAATCCAATTATTTCTATTTATATTTCAATTTTGCAGTAAGCCCGATTTTTTTGACGTTGATCCACAAGGAATTAGGATAATCCTAACACGTACTTTACATCGTACAATTATTTATCATACAATTACGTAACTAATGGCACATTAGAAGGTCGCCGAGCAAGGAAATTATAGAGGTAAAACTTAAATTTTTTCCTCTCCAGGGGATCGATTCTGTATCTTGAAATGAGGTGAAAATTATAAAAGTGAGCGAATTTATTAGAATACTGATTATTTCATTGATCAACACCTGATAAATTTGTTCGCTTTTGTAATTTTCCTTGTTTAAAGGTACAGAATCGAGTTTCAGCACCACTGCTCAAAGCATCGAATGCCTGAATTTTGAAAATCGGGTGGAATTACGCTAATCCCTTGTGTGATTGAAGGTTAATAATGATATTAATAAGCATCTTTAAACGTATAAATAACTTATTGCGAAAAATATCCCAGCCAAAGTAAATTTATTTAAATCATTTGACAAAAATAACGTTTCTCTTCGTCGTGTATTTTTCGGTGTCTCTCTTTCGCATTTTGATAAGACGATAGACAAATTGTGAAAACATTGCAATAATGGAATCATAAAGTAATGAAAAATTTCGCAATAATTCTGTATCTAATAATTGTTCTAAGATAATTCGTATTCTAAGATAACGCAACAGTTTTGTCAAAATAAAATAGATAAATTTCTAAACGGTATTTGTAAAAAAATTATAAAAATCCAATTTGAGGTGTAAATATTCTCTCAAGAATAATAAATGAGACGCTGACAGTATATTGAAGAAATAAATCAGGATATATTGTTCAATTATTTCCAAATGATCGACGAACACTTTCAAAAGATTGATTCATATATCTCAGAAATTGTTTGATTCTAAATTTTTAATTTAGCCATATTAAATGTATAATACTTCATGATGCAATATTTTTGTATTATAATTTAGAAATAAGAAATAATTTGTACATTTTTATTGAGCACAATTATTTTTAAAATATAGCTAAAATAAGCTAAAATATTTTTTTCAATTATTGGAACAATTTCTTTTCAAATTTAATTTGGCAAATACATTAAGATGATTCGCTGCATCGTTATTGTTTTGTCAAAATACTATATCGAAATATCGAAATTAATTACGTAAACACTTGTTACCAATATTTTAGAAAAGATTAGAATTTCGTATCTATTTTTGTAAATATATCCGTATATATAACTACAATTTCAAATTTTATTTTTAATATTAATATTTTATAATATTTCATATAAAGTGGATTATTATTAGAGCCATAATTGGAAAAAAGTTATTTTTTACTTTAAATAAAATTAAAATTAGTATAAAAATAAAATTAGTATATTAAGGTTTTTATACATGATAATTTTTAATAGGCAAGTGTGCGCTAAAATATATTAAAAAGATAAATTTGGTTTATGTAATTATGAATCATAAAGTGAAAATGACAATAAAATTAATATTACGCTATCTTTATTACAATTCGTGTCAATTCGTGGGAACATTTTTTATATATTTCAAATGATCCTTTTTTTTTATTGCTTCATTTCTATGATACACATTAATCAAACACACGATTATTAATAGACATTTGTTAGTGACATTTCTTAGAAATTTTCCTTTTCATCAATTCTCAAAGATTTTTGATGATGTTGACTATATGTGAAAGATAGTGTGTATATTTAAAATTTTAATCAGTATTTCATAAAGAAATAATAAGGGATTTACGCGCGTAGTCTTTTTTTCGCAAGATTGAAAGTAACAGATGAGACTTAAAAAGCGATCCTTTGGAAGACGCTACTGAGGAGATATGCAAATAAATCGCTTTCTTACCATCGACGCACCGACACGTCGATTCACTAACTCCATTTTCACTTTTGAAATCTATACCGCGCCAGTAGTCTACTTGAACATATAATATCCGCCGTCACTGTTGCGTGACGTTCTATCGTCAATTCGTCCGAGCGGAACCAGGATCACCTCATGATCCATTGTCGTCGACATTCACGTTTTCACACCCTTTTTAAAATCCGAAAAAATTTCTTCAGATTGATTAGATTAGAAAAGGAAAAATTCTCACTTACTCAGGGCCATTGATGAAGACATCTTCGTTCGAAGAGAAGAGGGAAAAATTTATTTAGGACATCCCCCGGCGTTTGTTTGTTTACAATGTCGCGAATGGCATCTGTGACACCCAGGGCCGAACGAGAGACACGGCCGAACTATTTTAGCTAAGAATTGTCACGGAGAGTACTGCCGGCGAGTTATGCATGATGCGTCGAAAGCGGCGAGTGAAATAGAAAGAGGGAGAGAAAGAAAGAGAGAAAGAGAATGAGATAATTGTGGCGGGGAGAAGGCACAACACCGACAGTAAAAAAGAAAAGAAAGAAGAGATAAGTAAAGGAAGCAATCACAGTTGCACGGGACGAGCCACGAAACGACTGTCCGTGAAAAGACCTCGACACACTTTATTCTCGAGGTTCGCGACCAACCGATCGGTTCACTCTCTCCCATTCTTCCTCCTTCTTTCTCCGGAGGCGCCAGTTCCTGGTCTCAAGGGAAAGTGGTATTCCTTCTACCATCTTCTATACAGTCAATACTCTGCCTTTCGACGACGATTCGTCATCGCGACGCGCAGGAATGCAGCTGGCGAGCCATCTTCTCTTAGATCCATCTTGAAAATGATCTATTCAAGAATATACATTATGTAAGAAGTATAGTCTCCTATCCGAAACGAACTGGATTTTTGGATTCAATTTAGCTGGTACTGTTGGGTCGGATTATAAAGGATCTCGCATGCCATCGGGACGCGATTATTCGCGAAGTACGTCTTTGCTTCTGGGCACTAGAGAAAGAAAGTGTAAGCCAAACGTAGAGTCTAATAGTGTTGGCTAAATTTATTTACGTTGCTGCTGCGACAGTTGTCGCTACATCGAGTTCCTGCATTTCGCTGTATAAAGTAGGCGCAGCTACCGCATTATTCTCAACACGTACAATTTATCTTCTGTGATTCCGAAATCCAATATACAAATCCCGGTCCAAATACTCTGACAAGGAAAGAATACTTCTCTTTCAGAAAAAGAAAATTATGCAATACAATGGCTATGTTTACACCGTGTGCTTAGACCGCGACCTATGCGACAGATGTTTTTGTTTAATCTACAGGATAAACAAGGATACTTTGTATAGATCATGACCTAAATGCGGTATAAATATAGCCAAAGTCCTTCATCATACATTACTCGTTTATTATATTCTATTAAAACAAACTCGTTTAAAATAAACAGGTGCACTTATAGCCTCTACTTTCTCATTAAGTCGTTTCTTGGATGATGATAGAGCTAACCGATCAATATATCCGCAAAGCAAATAAATGACAATTTACAAACCGATAAGAAAATAAGTAATATTTCACCTCGTAGGGACACTTTAGTGGAATCTATTAACACATGTACAAAAATCCGCTAGTTACGAATAGTTAGAATGTGTCACAAGATGTATGTATCATGCAAAATGGATACATGTATAAGAGAAATGATGACAAGGAGGATATATAATTGCAAATTATGACGAGTGCTCTCCTTGGATAATATTATGCACAATATAAATTTTGTATAAAATTGACATTTTGCTCGATAAATGTATACGTGATTTTTTTCCAATCGATCAAGCTGGTGCGGAAAACGAAAAGCATTTCTGACAGTTGAAATCCTTATACTTTCAAGACCGAATGTTGCAATTCGTGCAATTAATAATTTGCAATTTGTCATAGTTTATCTGCGCGTTAGACTACTCTGTATTCTGTAGTCGCTAATCAAGGAATTCGAAAAATTCTGTAGTTATTTGAACGAATGTTCATGATTGCGAAATGTCGCGTAATCCGATAATCAATATTTTCTCATGGGCATAGACGATTTGTACGCCTCAAACCGTTCGTACGACGGCGCGGTCCCAGGTGCAGCCAATCCCATAGACTGCATTGGTCCACTCTGATACGTCGGCGGAATCGGATGTCGCAGTGTATTTCCCATGCTACTCGAGTTGCTCCATCTGCAATCAGCGTACGATTATTTAGCTATCGAATTACATCTAAAAATATCTCTTATCGCGATCATATTGCATATCATAATAAAGTAAGGTCACAGTGCTGAAAGTTATATCTGTGAATCAAATAGTTTACCTGTTAACGCTATCGGATGATCTAGAACTCCAGCTAGAAGGCTCGTTGCGAGGATCGCGAGACCCACTGCTTGTCACAGAGTTAAAGGATTTTGAAGATGTAGGTCCCGAATGCCAACCACTTGGTGTACGATTGCTTTCCACATAACGACTTTCACCTGTATATAACAATAGCATGCAAGAATGAATGAAGACGGTGCTTTTATTATTTTTTTAATAATTTACAATTAAAACATTCATCTCTCTCTATGTTTTCCGCAAGATATATAAAAATTATTAAAATATTCACCAACAAGAAAAAAGTTAATTATACAATCTTATTTAAATATAAATTAAAATTGCATTACATTAACTCTGCGTTCGTATTACTTGGTATGCTTTATAATAAAAACTATGTTAATCACGCTTGCAGGGACATGATAGGTATGATTGATGCGTGTTCGCGTCGAGTATCGCATAGCATTTAATAGATAAACCAGAGAAACTTTTGTACACTGCTTTCATATCCTGTTCATAGAATCGTAAGACTGATAGCAGGTTCAACTAACTACAATGAAAACTCAACAAAAATCATATAAATTTTTATTATGAAGCATACACATTTATAAAAGAGAATACAGACTGGATTTGGAATGATAATGAATTTCTGTACAAGCTTCAATGATAATATATAAAAGAATACCAAACTAAAATACTTAAAAATTAGGAAACTTAAACCAGCGCTTAATTCTTAGTACAAACTTCTATAATCTGAAATTATTAGGATCAAGTAAAATCCTATTCTCAATTTCTTCTTATGTGTATATATATTTACCAATATATTTCTTTTTACAGTATGAAATAAAATTATTTTAATTTTAATTCTTAAAGAAAAAATTATTTTTCTATATAATAAATTTAACATTAATTATAATAATAAACACAAACTTTAATAAATTATATATGAATTTAATAAACAAACTTAACATAGTATTTAGTAGAACTTCAAATCATAAAGCCTAAACAATTACTATATTTAATAAAGAAATCTAATGATAAAAGTGTTGGATTTAAAAAAGAAATATTTATGTGTATGAGCCGACATGTGTTACCAAAAATTAAGAATACTTAAACAAACAATATCTTTATTATATATTCGACTAGCTAGTTTTTTTATAACTTAGTCATATATAACGTGTGCTCGTAACTATATAAACTATTTCTATCTTTAAAAATGTTTGGCACTTAAAAAAAAAAGATTTGTAAGATATCCCTTCCTTTTGCTCATATATTAATATTTTCTCCTTCACAAATATCATAAAATATTTTTATATAATAAAAAATAATGTTTATATATTGATAAAATCCATTTCTCAAAATTATTGACTATTTACGTGAAAGATATATAAATTATAAAGAACGAGATTTCTTTACTATAAGTTTATTTAATTTTCCTGTGTGTATCAATTTTTCTTACTAAAAAATTAAACTTTACATTTTTTAAATCTCAAAAATTTTGTTGAGTAAAAAGTTTATTTTGGGCGCATATTTCAATGTTTATAATATATATATTGAAAGATAATATAATTTATCTGTACTATCTAATTTCACATTATTGTATATCGTCCAAGAATTTCAAATCAAGAATACTCTAAACGAAAATAAATTTACATGTATAATATCAGGTCGTGTGTATATATTCTCTTCTTTGTCAGAAATGTTCGTGAGGATGTTTTGGCTACTGTATTGCTTCCTTACTTAACGTAATGCCTATATCCTGTGTAGAAAATTAAAGAAAAACCGTCTAAAAATGGTTCAGTGTGATATCGATTATAAGAGTAGAAAAGGAGATAAAAATTCCTAGTGTCGTGTAGTAAAATCACTTCTTGTACATATACGGTTTATTTCATACTTACGTGGTGTGCTAGATGTCGGAGGTTTGAAACTATCACTGTATCGCGTATGAGTGTCTCTAGAACTTCGATGTGTTTCGGGATCGGAACGTCGTACTTCGCGTTCGCGAGTATAGGACGTGGTATTCGGACGATCATATCTGTGTAAATTCAAATCAAAAATGTAATTAATTTGAAATATGATTTCATTTTCATTTTATGATTTAAGAGTATAATACGTACCTTTCCTTAACTTGTCGAGGATCCAAGGATGAGGATGTGGTAGATAAACTTTCTCGCCGTACAATGACTTCTCTTCCCCGAGAAACATCGGAAAAGCTGTCTGGTCGACTGTTTCTTGAAGAAAAATCGCTACTTCTCTTGAATTCTTTTTTCAATCCCAACTCTTGAGTGGATCTGAAATAAATTTCATTATTATTATCAATATTAATATTGGATTAGTCATCATAGTATTCGGAAATTTCGTGATGATTTTTGATAGATTGAAATGATATATACTGCAAAGCATAGTATTTAATATATTTTTAATAAAAAATTGTTTTAATAAACTTTAATAAAATTTTAAAATATGACAAATTTTAATTTTAAAATATTGTTTAAGTTTACCTGCTGGATTCATATCGAGATGGTGGCGAAGGATCCAGTCGTCTATCTGACACTCGCTCCAACATCTCATTTCGCCTATCGACAATTCTTTCCGGGCTATGCCTGCGACTATGTTCTGTAGCTAATCGTTTTCTGTCAGATTCCGCGTACAAATCTCGCGGATCTCTCCTATCGCTGGACGATCTCTTTATGGACGGTGGCGGTGGCGCGCGTCGACTCTCTTCCAAACGCATCTGCTGTCTCTTTAATTCCAATCTTTCGCGCTCGAGCTTTTCCCTCTCAAGCTTTTGCCGCTCCCGCTCGAGTCGTAGTAACTCGGCCTTTTCCTGTTCGATCCGTTCTCTTTCTCGTCTCAACTTCTCTCGTTCTCTCTCTAAGCGTGCAGATTCTTCTCGATGTCTACGCTCTATCTCTCGCTGACGTTCCATGTCTTCCCTTCTTCTTCGCTCTTCCTCTCTTAGCATTCGTTCTCTTTCGCGCATTCTTTGCCGCTCACGTTCTTCCTGAAAATTCAAGATTTTGTCTTTTACATGAATTCGTTTTTGCTACTAATGATCTTATTCGAAATCGAAAGCTGAAAATATTTACTCTGATTTTAGCAAATGTGAGAACGTCGTCTCGCTTCCGTCGTTCGCGGCTCCGAGATCTACTATGAGATCGGTGATCTCTCTCCCAAGTACGAATCCGTTTTTCTTCTCGCCTTCCTCTCTCACTTTCCGGCTTCTTGCTAGTAGACTTTGTCGATCGAGAATCGGACTCTTTAGACAAATCTTCCTTTTTGTCTGGCATTTCAATTTTTATTTTTAGTTCGACACTTTCATTTTTATCATCAGATTTTTTTGCTAAACAAACGTAATATATATAATCGGTTAATGTCTATGTATATTGTTAGAAGTTAAAGACTTATAAAAATTTCCTGGCTGAAATAATACTTTTCGCAATAAATTATTTACAATTTTAAAAGATGCTTATTAACATCCATTACTTATCAATTTAATTTGTAATATTAATATCTTAGTTTTGCTTACGATTACGTTTTAAGAGTGAAAATAATTTCGGCGTGCAATTTGCAGAACGAAATATATATATAAATTTACACTAAAAATATTATTTAAACACTAAAGATTTAGATTAGATCGTTAAAGCTATAGTTATTCAGTTATGTATTTACATTTGCGATATTAAAACGTTTCATTTATAAAAAAATAATTTTCCCCTATTAGAGCGTAATTATTATACTATAATAATATTTACTAGCATCTGATCCTTTTTCTTCGGGTTCCTTTTTTATTTCCTTCTCCTTTCTTTCATTTATATCATGATCCTTCGGCTTTTCTTTCTCCTCTTTCTTCTCTGATTTACCATTAATCGTATCACGTTTACGTATATGACTTTGTTGCGTATCACCTTTTGCCTGTAAGAGAATTTATAAGTTTTGAGATACTACAGATACTACAGAAGAATTTTATTTTGATGATGTTGAAATTAAAAAAAAAATCATAATTTACCTTTTCCACAGAGATAACACGCCCATGAAGCTCAGTTCTATGCAAATGCTGTATACATTTTGCAGCATCTTCGCTCGAAGACATAGTAACATAACCGTAACATCTCGCTCCTGGAGTTCTTGCATTTGTTACCACTTTTGCGCCTATGACCTTGCCGTACTTCGAGAAGATCTGCTTCAAATCAGTCGCACGAGTACTGGACGATAAGCCAGATACCCACAGATTGCGACTGCTTGCATTGGTTGGATTGATCTGAGATGTCTTCTTATCTACGAAGGACATTATAAATAACATACAAATAAAAAAAAGTAGGCACATGTATATAATAGAACATTATAAAACATATGTTTATGTGGGATTTTATAGAATTTACAATACCTCTCTCTTTTTGCAAAAGAAGACATTGCATTCACAAACTAAACAAAAATAAATTACGTAGTAAAAACTTGTAAATGAACCAACACAAGAAGTACATGTAAATGATTATTATTTAATACAATGATAAAAAATGAAGTAGTACACAATAGAAAAATTTGCAATAGAACAATTCGTAATAATATAAGAAATACGCATACGTTTCGACCTTAGATTTCGGTCTTCTTCAGACTACAAAGAAATAAAAAGAAAGAAAATATAGATGTTGCAAATCGTTAATGCTCTTAAAACTATAATTTTTGCGATATGTCCTTATTTATTATAAGTAAAACCATTAAGTTATGATATTGTCATGAAAGTCATCTCTCATATGGAATGTGTTACCGAATTAAATTGCCAAATTTGCTGGACATTACAAAATTTTTTTGTTGTATATTTGATTTATTAAAGTTTTTTTTTTAATAATATTAATTGTAGAATAAAGTTAAATTTACATGGATTTTATAGGCGATACATGTCCAGAGATGTCAATCGTTCGTTAAGCATATAAATGAAAACATTTTATGTGACGAGAAGTCAAATGTCAAGTACAAATAACAAAATAGAGTTGGAAAAAGGGATGAGACAAGTCAAATTATGTTAGAATATAGGATATATAGGATATATAGAATATAGGATACCACACAATATTCCATAATCTATGGTCACGGACCATATTGAATATATCACATGAATTGACTGGATAAATGCAAAGATATTAGATGAAGAAAAAATTTTACAAAAAAAGCTGATCTCTAAAATGTTATATATAAAACAATAGAATAATGGATTAAACTTAAAAAATGATACAATATTTCTTAATCTTATATATTCTAACATAATTTGATTTGTCTCTTCCCTTTCTCCAACTCTATTTTGTTCTTTGTATTTGTCGTTTGACTTCTAATCATAAAATGTTTCCATTTGCACACTTACTAGCGAATGATCAACATCTCTGGACATGTATCGCTTATCAAATTTATGTAAGTTTAACTTTATTCCAAAATTAATATTATTTAAAAAAAAAATCAATTTGAATAAATCAAATATACAACAAAAAATATTATAGTGTTCAGTAAATTTGGCAATTTAATCGGTGACACGTTCCATATGAGAGAGATGATTTTCACGACAACTTAATAGTTTTACTTAAATAAGGACACATATCACAAAAATTATAGTTTTAAGAGCATTAGTGATTTGCAACATTCTGCAAATATTTCTTATTTAAACTATATATTATATAATCTATATTTTCTTTTTATTACTTTGTACTGAAGAGAACTCAAATCTAGGGTACGAAACGTATGCATATTTCTTATACTATTGCGAATTGTTCTATTGCAAATTTTTCTATTGTGTACTATTTTATTTTTTATCATTGTATTGAATAATAATCATTTACACACGTACTTTTTGTGTCGGCTCATTTACAGGCATTTACTATGTAACTGATTTATTCATTTGAACCTAAATTGTTTATTAAATTATTATAAACAAAAGCTTACCTTTCTCTTCTCTCTTCTGACTTTTATTGCTAGACTCCGCGCTGAAAGAGATAATATTGTCATTACGTTAGAAAATTAAAAATCATAATAGTTCTGATAAACAATTAATTAGGACTATAAATGTGATTAATAAGTATCTCTGTAACTATGTTAAGGACATAAATTTGGCTAGCAACTTATATTTAGGTAGTACGACCTAGATTTTTTGGGGGAAGGTTTCACTCGTATATCATCTCGAACGTTATCAGTTCTATTTAGATTACTGGATCTGTATTCACTGTGTTCTCTGTTCATCCACTTTTGTCATTCATGCATAAGGAAAGCGTCCATGCGATAACACATTCAGCTCTAAGTATCCATAAAAGGATCATCTGCTGCAGTTCTTCTGACAGGATACTTCTTGCCATAATTGGAAGTTCTTTTAACGCTTTTCTCTCTTTTTTTTTTTTTTAAGTAGTAGTATCTTCAGTAAGCAATAAGATTGCTTCTTGATAGTACGAGGACTTTAGTACACTTTGCCGAATATAATTTACCATAAGATACTAATGTCCTTTGTATAGCGATGCACGATGAAATTGCTGCCATTCAATAAAACGAATGAATGTCCTCATGTAAGAAACACAGCATACAGAGCTCGTTAGTTTTTTTTCTTGGTATAGAGTATACGTATAATCGCTTTTTTTAAATATGCGGAGGAAAATGCAAGCGACATTCGAGAGACTTTAAGTCTGCTAGCCAAGTTCTTAATTTCTTAACATAATTTCCAGAGTTAAGAATTACAGCCTAAAGGGAAGGACACAGATTGGAAGATTAACTTCCGAGATTCGATTTAAAAAAAAGGGAATTAAATATAATCTTGCATGTGACGTGAGTGATCTCATCTTGGAAATCCATTGTCCTGACGGTACAGAGAGAGAGATAGAGAGAGAGAGAGATTATTCCGATGATACGGTTATGCAGCAGTAGAACATCCCTAGCAGAGTCGTGAGCGATATATTTGCTGTACCACAGTACTGCGAACCGTACTTTTTTAGCTCTATGAGAGAGACCAACCTCTTGCTTCCTCCATCTCCACCCTCCTGCTTGATCTTCGTCCCGTTCGCACCGGACGTCGTCCCTTCCTTGCTGCCGGCACCAGGTTCCGCTCTACCGCTGCCTTTAGGGTCTCCCTTCTTGCTGTTTTCTTCCATTTTCTTCTTCTCTCCACCATCTACAGGGACAATCAAGGTAGCATAGTCACTTTCTGCGAAGCCCAGACTCTTCTCCCTCCCTCCTAACATCTGCTGCTTTTGTGAAAAACTTCCAGTCAGGAATTTTGGCCAAGTCACTAAGAAATTCACACAGCAAAACGATGTGGCACGATATTACAAGCCACTGATCTTCGATAGCATGGATTTGATCCAGAGAACCTAAAGCTTTCTCGTCGATTTTATCGGTTTTACACGTGCACATACACGCGTGCGCGCAAAGCTACCTTCGCATTTTTTTCCCCACGAAACTTTGAATTGAAAATGAAATTTAAAAAAAAAAAAAAAAAAAAAAAAAGATAAATGCGTCGCAGAGCGTGCTTATCATTTTCGTGAATTCACATTGCTCTACGTTGATAAAATGATTCCTGTGATAGATTACTATTCTCGCGCATGGAAAACGTTCAAATGTATATATGCGACTCTTCGAAGAGGCACGAATGATTCGAAGATACTGGTCAAACCTCATATCATGTGATAATTTATAGTTTGCGGCAAATATTTGCTGGTGTATACTTGAGTCTTCCTGTATCCATATGAGTCGATGATAAGAGAAATCCAACGATGCTCTACGTGGTAGGTATAATTAATGTAATTGTATATCAAATTATAGCGTTAACTAACTTAAAGACTACGGGATATGGCTTGTTTGCTCGAACAGTAGCACGGAAATGTCGGGAGATGTACACTGTTTATCCCAGTTGTGAAAACCTTCCAAACCATCGATCAGCATGCATTTATCCCAGTTGAAACGCCATTTCTGTCGCCGGCTTGCACTTCAATGATATGCCGCATCTATCGTGGCTGCGCTATATCGAATCCAGACGTTGAAACGAGTTCACGACACTTGAAGGCCGGAACTCATAGGACGAAGAAGAAGTTGATTGCGGACGATCCCGACGTTGCCCTTGTTCCAGATGCTTGCACGAATACGTTCTTGAAGACGCTTGCTCTTGACACTAGCGCTTTCGCTAACTTACTCAGGATACCGCAGATATCAAATATCGCTAGCCTTGATATTCTGAATACTTATATCTAAATTTAAAAAATAATACATAATGGCGAACTTACCTTTGTGTCTATCATGAGATTCTGTCTGCAATAAGAAAAACATTTGTTAGAAATGATTCTAAAAAAAATTTGTATCTATAATTATTGAAATTAATTATATGTGAATACATAATCTATATGCAAAAGTGACTATATTCAAAAATAATATAAAAATTAAATACTGTAACCTCTAAATTCCTTATAGTCCTAAACGTTCTAAAAATTTGTTGATAGTTATTTTATAAAAATTACATTCAGGGAGCGCGCTATCAATGCTATTTGTATCATACTATCCTTGTTTCACGTTTAATGACGATGAAGATAGAATGAAGAACAAATAGCGCTAATAGCGTCTCCTCGAACTCAGCCAGAATTTTATAAAATCCTATGAAATCAAGGGAGTTTAATTGCAAGAAAATTAAATTATTTCTACTGCTGTAAAGATAAAATTATAAAAAATTAAAATCCCAAATTCCTACTGTTGCAAATGTAATTAAAACCATTAGTTATTTTTAATAAAAATGATTAACATTTTTTTGTTCCAAAATCAGTTAGAATTTTTTTCTCCAACTATAAAATTAGTCTTTCTATTTTAATAAAAAGAGATTATGTTTATCATGTCATATGTACGTTTTGTTAAAACAATGAATTTTTCTTATTAAAAGAAATCTTTGTACCTTATATGAATAAGAAAAATTATATAAATTTTTTCACTCTCGTAAAAAAAAAATTTTCAAATACAACTTTGGCAATGGGCAAAATCAAGATAATTTCTAAAAATTTCTTTCTTTCTTTAAATCATACCTCCTCAGCTAGGAGATTCTCCTCATCTTCTCCAATAGTCAAATTGATAGAATCCTCATTGTCAATTCCATTAGCTTCAACAGTGGCAGATGGCACGTCTGAGGTTTGATTTGAGATAATCTTCTCCGCCTCATTTTTCTTGTCACTGTTCGGTGCACTTTCAGCCTTGACTCCTTGCATTTTGTCTTCTAATTTTTCCACCTTAATAATAATATTTTTAATTTCAAGTCCGGATTCCTGTACAAAAAAATTCAAATTATTGATTTTGAGCGATAAATTAAACCCTAATATATAATTTAAAATATCTCAAATATCAATGTATATGCAATACCTCTTTTATTTCTTTCTTGGTGGAAACTTCTTTCGCGACGAATTCTTTCTCATTAAATTCTTCTGTCTTTACTTCTATTTTATATTTATCTATATTATCCTGTCCATCAATATTTTCTTCCTTCTGATGATCAGAGCACTCAGTAGAAGAATCTTCTTGATTCAGAGCTCCTGTAACGATAAGAAGGTTCAACAAATGATAAAAAGTTTTTATCTCAGCTCAACACATTGGAATTTGTATACAATGTATCAACGTTCTATTGAACTCATTCTCTACAATTGTGTAAGCGTAATTATAAGTCATTGCAGTAAAAATTGAACGATCACAGTCGAATATTCTCTTCTTTTCTTTTTTTCTCTTGAATGACATTATAAACGAGAAATATCATGAATATCATATTGGGTGCATTCGGTGGATTCAACAGTTGAGTGAGCACTCGCTGTTATATGGTGTATTTTTTTAGATCATCCAATCAGAATCTTACATATCAAAATTATACATTAATAGCAATGAGCGCTTACTCAATTGTTGAGTCTGCTAAATGCAACCATTGATTTTTTTTGCATGCCATTTATAAATAAAGATAATTTGGATGAAACGAAATGAGATCGCTGTAAAACACTTGTAAAATCAGCCGAGACTATCATTATTTTCCTTGTAAATAATTATAAAAAGCATGTAAAGTGCATTTATTAATTTTTCCTCAATGCACATGTGTAGCATAATTTTATTTCACAAACATTTTTTGATTATTTACTGACTCGGAGGGGACAAGGATACTCTTAGTCCATTTTTATAAATGTTTTGCCGTGATCTCATTACTCACGTCATTCCTCGTTTATGTCACAATTCAATATAGCTCAGGAGCCTTAAAACTACAATTATTATGTTAATTATAGGATAGGCTGTCTACAATAGGAATAATTTATGAGTCGCCTACAATGAGAGTAAACCTGATATTTCATTGTGTCGATTGACAAGATTTGGAACCTGTTGATTGGCTGCAGGACAGAGGTTCTCTCTGTTCTATAGCCAATCAGGCTGCAGCCAAACAAATTTAAAAAGTTTGTTCCATGATACATAAAATATCAAATTTATATTGTGTAATAAGTAATAAATGATAAATTTTTGCTTACATTCAACTGATTAAATTTCTTACGACTCATAGTTTACTTTATCATGTATTACTTATTGTAGATAGTCTCTTAGATACTTTCATAATGAGATATGGAAACATATATACCACCATTCCTTTTCGGAATGATTTTAGGTGGCCCACCAGATGGTACAATAAGATACTCCTCAGGATTTCCTCCTTCGTCTAGTATTGCCTATAAATAATTAAATTATTGTTCCGTTTTACGTTTATAAATGTGAACTATTATTGGCATGCAAAGATTTAATTTCAAATAGAAAGAATGTACATTGTGCAAGTGAATGCATCGTGTTTCAAGGTTTATGGTCACTTTACTCTTCCAAAGCCAAATTACAATCGTTTGGCGTAATTTACGAAATACTCTTTTTATCAACAACTGACACACTAATACAAACAAGAAAAAAACAATCATTTATTTTAAGACGCTAGTATAGTGTATATAAATTGCCTTTCTCCCTATCCCAAGTAACATGTTGATTAGGGATGTATTTCGTTTCATGTATGATATGCATAATGCATCATTTATCCTCGTTTAACATTCGGCGAATAACAAGGCAAATAAACGCATCATGTACATCATGCGTGAAACGGAACATAGCCTAGATTGCGCAATCAAAGTATTCAATGTACTTTTAAACGAGCACTTTTTGTTGATAACAAGAGCATTCTTAATTAGGTTTCAATAATATTGATCATATAATTGAAAATCCTTTCAATTAGCGTAAATATGCGACAGCAGGTACACTACTAAATCGATAAGATCGATAAACCACGCCGTTGAAGTATGAGCGTTCGAGCGCGAAGAATAAAAAAAAAAGAGAAAACTAAGATATCGTTCACCTTTGAGAGCCGTTCAAGAAGCGCCGCTTTGTTACCGGATTTGTCCAGGCCTCGACGTTCCAACTCTGTTTTTAGATCTATAACTCGAAGCTCCGTCAATTTCTTTCCTTCTACATCGGCCATTGTACCCGCAACGATGATCACTCACGAGTCACAAGACGAGATACAGTAGGAGCAGTAGGATTGATATTGATAGGTTCGAGCCTGAGTGAAAATCACGATTTGCAAAAACCGCAAATGGATCGTACAGCTCACTACGAGTAGAGAATTCTGGAACACGAGCAAGATACAATACTCTTCGATATGTCGGATTACTGCATCAGAATGAAAACCAAATGAGAAGCCATTTCGTCTTTCATCCACCATCGATGACCATCGATGTCGATGGTGCGACGATGGTCGACAGTCGAATCAAATTAGAGCTGTGTTCCAAAATTCACTAGCTGCGTTCGGTAATGCAAATCTAAGGCGTCGAAGTGTTTTTATATTATAGCATATGTCACGTGCACTATTGAAAAGAGCATTCCGACGCCTCAAATTTGCATTGCCGAATGCACTATTGTCAGTACCGAAAATCTAGGGTATAGTCAATGCATGATGTTGCAAACTCTTTGAAGCGTTTTTTAATTGGTCAGTTTGTAAAATTTTTTCTTCTAATTGGTCCATCAAACGCTTCAAAACATTTGTAGCGAGACCTTGACAACAACCCTAGGCTGCGTTCAGCAGAACGTTTATTTTTTGCAACTGTGGTCTAGTTTCCACTGAGGGTTTAAACCGGATCAGAATATAAGAACCAATCAATTACAATCGAGTCCCCTGTTATAATTGAATGACAGGGGAATGCTCGACTGTAGTTGGTTGTTACATTCTGATCCAAATCAAACCATCGGTGAAAACTAAGGCCACTGTTACATTTGCACTGTGGCTGCGGTCAAAGTTTCGCTACAAATGCTTTGAAGCGTTTGATGAATCAATTATAAGAAAGAATTTTACAAACTGACCAATTAAAAAAACGCTTCAAAGCGTTTGTAATATCAACGGCGTGTTGACCCTGTGTCACCTGTTGTACGTTGTTGGAAAACATCCTCTAACAAACATGTTTGAGTGAGTAGGAGTTACGATTGGAGGAAATAGGAGCATGTTAAAGCATGCGCATGTTGATTGGTTCTTACATTCTGGGAGTCGATTCTGTATCTTCAAACAAGATGAAAATTACAAAAGCAAGCAGATTTACTAGGTGTTGACCAATGAAATAATCAGTATTCTAGTAAATTCACTCATTTTTATAATTTTCATCTCATTTCAAGATATAGAATCGATCCTCTGATCTGGATTAAACCCTCAGTAAAAACTAGACCACTGTGTCTTAAGCCAGTTCTACATTAGTTCTATATTAGTTACAAACTGATTGTAAATTAGTTGCGACAGCCAATCTGAAGCTTGTATTTTAAAATTAACGATTCAGCGTATAAAATACAAGATTCAGATTGGCTGTCACAACAAACTTGCGATCAGCTTGCAACTAATGTAGAACCGTTTTAAAGCCATTCTGCATTGGTCGTATCGTAACGTCGGAAGCATCGTAAACATCATGCGATTTTAAAATTAAAGTATCGGATTGGCTGAAGCAACAAGCTTGTGACTTGCAACATCTACGAGACCAATGGCTTTTAAACTTATGCAGACGATGCTTGTTTTCTTACTGGATTGCTAGCTGGATTAGAATCTTACCACCATATTGGCTGCGGTACTATCAGTGCCATCGTAATTAGTAATTATTCATGTGGGATATTTTTGACATTCTAGCATTATGTCTCAATTTTCATTATTCTTTTTAATAATTCATACTTAAATTAGGTTGATAAAATTCTATATAGGTATGTTCTATATAAAGATACATGAAAATTTTCTTAATATTATGAAATAATATTTGTGCTAAATACAGCTTTGGCTAAAAGTACTAAATATATCTTGTCATTACTTAATTTTTTAGTTAATAAATTAATTTAAGACATTATTATTACTGCAAATTATTCTGTGTATCAGAAATTTTTTAAACTTACATATGCTACGAATTATTTAAAATAAAAAAATATAAAATATTTCACGCGAATAATTACTAATTATATTTAAAAGAACCATACAAGTAATATAGAATTATATACCAGAGATGCCACAAAACACAACGTGAAATGTGCGGCAATACTCGTTTGTTAAAATCATGTAAAATACGAATAATTAAATAAACTGTGAATATTTTTCATACGTGACAGTTGGTTTGAATGACGAACAGCGAAGAGGGGGGAGCGTGTCGCGCGGCGCGTTGACTCGTCGTGATTGACTGCGTCATCACTTCGACATTCGCTCGGCGATCTCAGAGGGAGATGGACGTGTTTTATGGGTTGCTTTGGGTGTCGTATTAATTAATGAAAATACCTACGAATGCGAATTACGTAAAATTGCTAAAGCTAAGGAGTGTTCTAAAGGAGTGTTCTAATAGATTTTATACTGCGCGGTTTTTATTTCTTAGATTTATTACGCACATATACAGCTCACGAATATTTTAGATATTTCATGTATTTTTACATGTATGGTATAAAAATGAGATTCTTATTGTTAAATATTTCAAATTGTGGCTTTTTATCACTTTGAATCGTAATCTTGTCATTTTCGTGTTACTCCGCATTCTTATGATGCGGGAAAAGTAATAGATAAATTATATTTAAATTACATATCTCTAAATGCATGTGTATGCTATTTATACGTATTATTCTATTTAATTGAAATTATTTCATAATTTAAAATAAATTTTTTCATTTATCTTAATTTAAAGGATGTATGATATATTATTCATTTTTATTTAATTATAAATCACAAAAAAGAGCAATAAAAATTGAGATATAATATTGAGATGTCAAAAGCACTTCACGTGAGCAATTAGTAAGAAAAACCACGCTAGTAAAAATCTCTTTTTATTTCTTACCTTTTATCACATTGTAATTGATACGAAATATTTAAAATTATAAAATAAACATAAAAAATCCTTGGTATCACAATATAATTATAATACCGTATTAAATGGCTCATGCCACTGAAATCAGACACATATAAGAAATTGTTTCTTAATTGGAGAACATTAAAAATGTAAAAAATATATTATTTTACTTCATAATATGCATTAATATTTCAGCAGTTAGTTACAGTTGGCGCGCGATCTTGAGGGGATGGCACGGCGTGGCACGGAACGGCGCGTCATGTTTACATTTACGCGTAGTTATCGTGCAGTCTTACCGAGATTCGTACAAGCAGATAGTATCGTGTGCGATTCTTTTTCATATTATTTTTTTGAAATCTTATCACGAATGCCAAATATAATACGAAACGTTGTACTTTATGAATAATTAATCATATTAGTAATCGTATTATATGAATATTTATAAAATACAACATTTTGTATTATATCTAGCACTTGCTGCGAATTATGTAAAATTGCTAAAGCTAAGGAGTGTTCTAAAGGAGTTCTAATAGATTATTATATGCTTTAAAAAGAAATGTAAAAAAGAACAGCACGCGACACGGCTATTTGTCTGTACAAACAATATTATACGTTATAAAAAAGCAATGTTAATATGAATATGCAAATAACGCAATTCCCTTTCACAATTAATATAGTTTAATAATTTAATTAATTTTTTGTTTTTGTGTACCTTCCGTTATACGATCCGTTTAAAAATTAAACATATTTTTGAAACTATTTATTGATAATAAAAGAAACGTTTCTCTTTTTTATTAATCTCTAGCCCATTTCATTGACTCTAATCATATCTCACAAACATCATCTATAAATAAAAGATTCAATCCTTTTATCAGCTCTGAATTTATTTCGCAATGATAACGAATTGCAGACGTGAGTTTGACGTTCGTTTCTTAAAGTTAATTGATTGCATTATTATTTTTAATGTTTTCACATTACTATTATTATTTCTATCACGCTAAAAAGTAATTTTAAAAAAGAGAAAGAAGTATGAACATATATGGATATTTCATATATGATTATACATATTTATCGATATTTATGTAAATTTATACATATTCATATGAAAAACTTTTATGTATGAAAAACTTTTTATTGAGTGGATTGTAATGACATTATAAATTTAACAATGCATGCACAATAAATTCGATATAATAAAGAAAAATCCAGGATTAAGTTATTCCCAATCTGTTATTACTTATCCATTTTAAGGTAATGGATGTATGGAATGCTATACATACAATATATCCAATAATTTTAATAAATTGATATATTAAATGTACAACTTTGCTTCCGCCGTTTTCCTATAGATGGCTTTAGCGGTAAGTGGTGGTCGAAATAAATAGATCATAGACGTCATACAATAAACTTGGGCATCTGTCCACATAACTCCATAGAAACATTAGTTTCGATTTGGGTCTGCATCATAAAGTTATTCTCGATTGAAAATGTCAGTTTACGAAATTCCAAATTCTCGTCGTTTGCAGGAGGTTTTAATTTTTTGCTTCAATATGAAGAAATCTGCGGCTGAGGCTCATCGAATGCTCTCAAATACTTATGATGAGGCCGCTATTAGTGAAAGAACGTGTCGTGAGTGGTTTCAACACTTCAAGAATGGTGATTTTGACGTCGAAGACCGGCATAGCGATGGAAGAGAGAAGATTTTCGAAGATGTAGAATTGGAGTTACTTGAGTAAAACTCGTGTCAAAATCAAGAAGAATTGGCACGATCATTGGGAGTGATTCAACAAATCATTTCAAAACGCCTCAAAGCCATGGGAATGATTCAGAAGCAAGGAAATTGGGTGCCGTACGAATTGAAGCCGAGAGATGTTGAACGGCGTTTGTTTGCTTGTGAACAGCTGCTTGAAAGGAAAGGAAAGACGGAAGAGATTTCATCGCATTGTGACTGGGGACGAAAAATGGGTTCATTACGATAATCCCAAGCGCAGAAAATTATGGGGAGTTCCCGGCCATGCTTCCACGTCGACGGCCAAACCGAATATTCACGGCTCCAAGGTCATTCTCTGTATTTGGTGAGACCAGCTCGGCGTAGTGTATTATGAACTATTAAAACCGACTGAAGCAATCACAGATCGGTATCGAACGCAATTGATGCGTTTGAGCCGAGCATTGAAAGACAAACGGCTGTAATACAACGAGAGACATGATAAAGTGATTTTGCAGCATGACAATGCTCGACCCCATGTTGCGAAAGTGGTCATACTTGGAAACGTTGAAATGGGAAGTCCTACCCCACCCGCCGTATTCTCCAGACGTTGTTCTCTCTGACTATCACTTGTTTCGATCAATGGCACACGGCTTGGCTGACCAGCACTTCCGGTCTTATGAAGAAGTAAAAAATTGGATCAATTCGTGGATAACCTCAAAAGATGACCAGTTTTTTTCGACGCGGGATTCGTACGCTAGCCGAAAGATGGGAGAAAGTAGTGGCCAGCGATGGACAATACTTTGAATCATAAAAATGTATAACCAGTTTTTTACAATAAAGCCTCGAAAAAAAACGGCGGAAGCAAAATTGTACACCTAATACAAAATACGATAGAGATATATTTATTGAATTGAGAGAAAATTATCCCTTTCGGATCTTATATCAGTCATCTTAATTTCTCATCTCTGTTTTGAGATGAAATTCAGCAATGAATTGTTCGAATCGTTAAAAATATGTACATGGACCTTTTATCGGATGATAATCAATTTAGTAATTTTCAGTCATTTATTTTTTATAATAAATATAATAAGTCTTTTTGATTATATTAAAATTTACATTAAGTAATTTAATTTAGTTTCATAATATTTGAGACTCTAGAAGTAAAAACGTTATTGACATAAAGATTTTTTAAATTTAAGTTTATATTTAATCGAATATTTATATTTTTGATTTTGAATAAACGCGAAATTTATTTTATATTAATAGAATTGTTATTATTATTATTAATGATAATTGTTTATGTTAATATTTAATCTATTTTATTAATATGATGGCCTCTTCGCGACGCGTTCGTGTTTCGCGCATTATACAAAAGCATAAAGTCTTACACTTATTGCCGATGATATTAATCGGCAGCCAGCGAAAAGGAACTACTTCTCTTTATTGTCGATTTTTGACTTATGAAGTCAGAATGTTGGTCGGGAGCAACGAAAGGTGAGTTCAATCTGGCCAAAAGAAAGAAAAGAATCTCTACGAGCCTAATGAGCAGAATGTCCAAAATTGACGCATAAGTCAACTTTAAGATATTTTTCAGAATTCTTTATGAAATATTTAAAAAATATTTCTTAAAGAATTTTTAAAATTATTTTAATTTATATGCGTCGATTTTAGACATTCTGCTCATTGAGAGGTTGGTGTGTGACACCAATCTAAGTTTGTAAAAGGTGAACTGAATATTCGAGAGGGTAATTTGCTCGCAAATTGCAAGTTCTTAGTTTTTTGAGAGTTATTTAAAATACAAAAAAAAATCAATAAACAACAAGGCTAACGAGAGACAATGCGGATAATCAAACGCAAGTTTGGTACATTAAAAAAAATTTATAAAACTTGCGCTTTATTATCCGCGCTGACTTTTATTAGTCCTATTATTTATTAATTTTGTTTGTATTTTAAAGATTAGAAGAGCTTGTTTTAATTATATTATTACTTATTTATTATTTATTATTAGTAGAGAAAAACTCCTTATTAATGAGATAGGTGCCTAATATGATGGAGATAGCGGCGTTTCCACTAAACTAACGTTATCTATTGATTCCATTTATTTATTGTTCTTAGATTGAAAACTGTTTAGTGGAAAATTTATTATTAGATCACGCCTGTAATCGTTGCAAAAAAAGATTTTAGAATTTGGATGTTTTCAAGTTTCTTTGAGATGAGCTTTTAAATCTTGTTTATTATTTAATAAGTAAATATTTGGCAATAAATTCTTTATGTGGTAAAGTAAGATCGTACTAATAGAAAAATACGTGATATATTGAATTGTTTAATTGTTTACAAAAGTTAGATTTGATGATCGTAAAATGATGATTGTAAGGCGTGGAAATCATAATATTTTAAGGATATTAAGAGTATTTTTAATATAAATAACTTTTGCTTCCATGTTATAGTGAAAATCGTTGCTAAAGTATAAATGTTATTGTACAATAATAAAAAGGACAATCGGAATAAACATCGAGTGTCTGTTTCTGCGATGCTTGGTTTCAACTACCTGAAGACGAGTCAGCTAAGTACAATGCATACTCATTTTGTACGCGCACTGATTGCGTTTATTTGTATTTTAGAAACATTAAATAAAATATTTTTAATTGCAATACTGATGACTTTGCGTTTTATTATCGATTTCTCGTACTAGGAGCATAATTTTTTGACGATCTGCTCACTTTTTATATTTCTTTAATTTATAAAAAAAATGAAATTTGAATTAAATTTTACATAACATTATCTTAAAGCTTACTAAATTCCCTTCAAAATACTTATATATTTTTTTAATTCTGCCTATAGATTTCTAGCATTTACCCAAAATGAACTCGGTATCTTATAATAGGGACTTTTCCTCTGTGATCGCGATTAAGTTATCCCACTGAGTTTATTAATACACGATAAGATATATGGTTAGACATTACCTGTGTTCAACAGAGAAAGTAGCTTTGCAACTGTTGTAAAATTCTTCTATGTGATTTGTACATTTAAATCCAGCAGAAATCAATTGATTAAGCAGAATCAATTGAATTGAAAAATTTTACAATCGAAAATTCTATTTTCTGTGAACGCAGCCATTAATGTATATTATAAAAGGTCATTTATATTATAAAGGCTCGATTTTTAAATGTAAATAAAACAAGTTGTGTGAGATATCCACTCAATTTTTTTTTATTTGAAAGAATATTTTATGGCATTAAGTATGGAATATAATGTCACTCAAATGTCCGCCGCGGCTTCGTTTGGTGACACATATTCGGACGATCCAATTTTCGATGACTTTTTCGCATAAATCTGGCTGAATTTGCTGGATGGCGTTTGTTATGTTGACTTTGAGAGCATCAATTGTTTGCAGTTTATTCGTATAGACCTGCGATTTAAGATAGCCCCAAAGGAAGAAGTCGAAAGGCGTTAAATCGCACGATCTCGGTGGCCAGTTCACGTCGCCGCCGCGCGAGATAACCATGCCCTCAAATCGCTCGTACAGAATGTCCATCGTGGCATGCGATGTGTGGCACGTACCGCCATCCTGTTGGAATCATTGGATGTTATCGGTATCCATATCATCCATTTTAGGCCACAAGAAGTTGCTTATCATCGACCTGTAGCGCTCACTTTTGACGGTTACGGCAACGCCCGCTTCGTTTTGGAAGAAGTACGGATCAATGATTCCGCCAGACCAAAATCCGCACCAAATAGTGACTTTCTCGCATTTGGAGCTGGTGTATCTCTGGATTGGTATGGTCCCAAACAATTTCGACAATTTTGCTTGTTCACATATCCATTCATTCAAAAATGGGCCTCGCTAAAGATGATTTGTTTGACGAAATTTGAGTTAACTTCCAACTGCTTCCAGAACCCAATCAGCGAACACTCGGCGTTGTCTATGATCGTTTACCTTGAGTTCTTGGGTCAGTTGAATTTTATAAGGGTGCAGACTCAAGTCCCGATGCAAAATTCGCCAAGTTGAAGTCGCAGAAAGGTCAAGTTCTTGTGAACGACGAGAAATTGATCGTCTCGGGTTTTCCCGTACACTCTCACGCACAGCAGCGATGTTTTCAGCAGACATTGCGTTTCGGCGATGTACTGGTGTTGGCTGATTATTTATCGAACCGGTTGACACGAATTTGGCCATCAAACGTCGAATAGTCGGCAGGACAGTTGTGGCGAAAATAAAAAAATCACGTAATGCGCGGAATGTTTCTCTAATGAAGCACTGATTTTGATAATAAAATTTTATAATTTGCACACGTTGTTCAACGTGACCTTCCATGGTGATTTGTCATACACTAAACAATTCACAACAAATTTGACAGATGTCACTTTAACAACATGGCTACTATGATCTAACAAATTTCGAGCGTCTATTCAAAGATCCCTATTCAAAGATCCTATATATTTACGATATTATTATACATTTACGAAATAATGTAGATAGGAATACATGTAATATACACATCATACACACTTGATAATTGGAAATGAGGGATTAAAAATTGAATAAAATTTTTAATTAATTTTAAGTTTTATTTAATTATCAGAATCCCGTTATCCAATTATCGTTCCAATTATCGAATATGAAAATAAATCAAATTAATTTCAAATTTATTAAATTTATTAAATTTTCAGTTATCTTAAAATTAAAACTTTTTTGTAAAATTCTATACATGTATAAATTATGCAACGCGTTAATATTGTAACTAAATGTATGTATAATATTAGATACGTAATATAAAATTTATGTAAACTCTATGTCTAGATGGATGCTATAATCGTATTTACTTTTGTAATTTGCACAATGATTCTCGGAAAAAAATGTTATATATATGGGCATATTTTATATATAATGATATATAATTGTTTATAAACCCTGGTGAAAAAATGTTGCTGAAATTATTCCACGTTTTGGAACACTTTTCAACAAAATTTCAGTTTAATTTCAGCGATTTTTAGCTGAAAAATTCATTTTCGAAAAAGTCATTTCAGAAAAATTTCAGCAAAATTTCAGAGAAATTTTAGAAAATTTCAGAAAAATTTCAGTTGGATTTTAGTGATTTTTCAATATGTTAGCTGAAAAATCCACTTTCAGCAAATTTTCAACAATTTCACTGAAATATTTCAAAACATAGAATAATTTCAGTTTTCAGCAAACTTTTTCATCAGGGAAATATGTCAACTTTTTATATGATTAATTATATGATTAATATAATTTTATA